>NW_017671282.1:181869-308858 GCF_001879085.1 Nicotiana attenuata | reverse complement strand
CTTTTTCAATCAAAAATAAGTTCCTACAACACGGATACAAGAAGGAGAAAGAGAAACTAGCATGCTGTCCGGACTTTTCAGCACTAGAATCGCGTCGTAACACCCGGAATACCCTAGGGTTTGTGTGGGATTTTGGGGGAGGAGTTGCAGGGGTTCAATTAGGTTTTCTTGGTCTTGAATACAGGTGAAATTAACTCAGTTTGTATTCCCTTAAAAGACCCCTCTTGGCCGACTTTGGGGCTTTTAATTAAGTCCTCTCATTTTGGCAAGTAGGTGATGCACCTACTTGTCACCTACCAGTCTGCGCTGTCTCGCGAAAATGTAAATATCTCTCTACTCCAATATCGTATCTACGGACGGTTTAATGCGTTTGAAACTAGACTCGTAGATCTTCAATTTGATATGTAGATCATCCCCTAATTCCAAGTATATTGGGAGAAAAGCTCAGTTACATTTGACCTAATTTTCAGCACATTTATGAATGGAACTTGTGATGACCTTTTTTCAACTTTTGTTCCACAACTCGCTTGACTTCAAAACATAACACACGACTATCATACGAATACAATAACCCATAACTTAACCTCCTCATCATGTTAATCACCCTAGTCTCTCCCCAAAAGAATATGTTATTACATTCCAAACTTGTCGATTTTCGACGAAACCTATTTTCTTCAATTCGTTTAGCGACTAAGCTTTCCAACCCTTTTGGTACTTGTTATTCATGATCTTAAATATTTTTAACCTCCAAGGTAACATGATTAACTTACTTTATTTGCTTCCAAATATAATCTCATTTTCGAGCTTACATCAATGACTTACGACGTACTCTCACGTATGAAAACTTGGGGTGTAACAACATTCCCCACGGCGTAATGAAAGCCGTTTTCTCAGCATCTTCTTCATCCATCCAGATTTGATGATAACCAGCGAAAGAATCCACAAATGATTGCAACTCATGCTTGGCGCAATTATCAATCAAGATGTGTATGTTTGGTAAAGGGAAGTTGTCTTTCGGACTGGCCCGGTTGAGATCCCGGTAGTCGACACAGACTCTAACCTTTACGTCCTTCTTTGGTACTGGCACAATGTTGGCTAACCATGTCGGGTATTCTACTACCCTGAGAACTTTGGCTTTGACCTGCTTGGTGACTTCTTCCTTGATTTTCAAACTCATATCAGGCTTGAACTTTCTGAGCTTTTGCTTTACCGGCGGATATGTTGGATTGGTTGGCAGTTTGTGAGCCATAATAGATGTACCCAGACCAGTCATGTCATCGTACGACCAGGCGAATATGTCCTTATATTCCTTTAGAAATTCTGTGTATTCCTTCTTTTCTGATGGCGATAAGTGGACGCTGATTCGTGTTTTTTTGACGTTTTCTGCATCTCCCAGGTTAAGAATCTCAGTCTCTTCCAGGTTGGACTTAGGTCTATTTTCAAAATTCTCAACTTCTTTAACAATCTCCTCCGGTATGTCATCTTCCTCTGAATCTATGTCCGTTTGTTGCGTTGTCTCATTGCATGTCACAGTCATTGGTTCATCAAGATAAGTAATAGTAATGCTGTATAAGTAAAGTAATGAGAGAAAATAATAAGAGTGTTGATTTATAAGAAAAATCGAAATGCTTTGATAAATTCCATAACTATTTTGAACATTGAAGATCTTATTGCGGAAATCAAAAATGCGAAAGGAAAAATTAACTAGTAAAAATAAAAGATAGTGCTTGATGCTTGTTCAGCCTTGCTACCCCGAGGATTGCCGGGCTCTGGTGGTTTTGATGGTCCAGCTGTTGAGGTATGCTCCTCTACTTACGGCTTGTATGGAAGGACCTTCCTTCCCCTCCTCCTCGAACACAACACAGCAATCCATGTCATCGTCTTCTAAGAACAAGTTCTTCACTGCAGCAAGTGCCTCCTCCTTGTCTGTCCCATAAACAATGTCGGCCTGTTGGAAATTCTGCTCCAAAGGCGGTATTGGTTGTTCCAGTGGGTAGTAGGGACCGCGCCATGGTGGTGACCAGTTGTTGAATTCTTCCCAGGTATACTCATATCCCAGACCGAAAGTGGTGCCATGTTTCTTGAGTTTTATAGGCTTAGTGATTCCTTGGAGGTTCTTGCCAAGTCCCTTGCCAGGTTCGTACCCACTCCAGTTCAATATACTCTCGATCTTGTTGTCCCACCATTTATCTTTGTCAACAGCATTGACTTACTCGATGTGGTGATAGGTCTCCCTACCTAACTTTCTTCTACCTCCGATTGCCGGAATGGTCTGGCGACTGTATATAGGATTGCTACCGTCGCCGTGAATGATCACCTCCTGGTGATTCCACTCAAACTTTACCGCTGATGTAGTGTTGACGCTACGGCCCCAGCAGCATGAATCCATGGTCGTCCCAACAGCAGATTGTAAGATGTCGGCACGTCTATCACTTAAAAATCAACATCGAACCAAGTTGGCCCCATTTGTAAACACATACTAATTTCCCCAATAGTGGACCTTTGGGAACCGTCGAAGGCTTTTACATTTATGACTCCATCCTTTATCTCGTGCTGTCCCTTACCCAACATCCTGAGTGTTACCAGCGGGCAAATGTTGAGGCTGGACCCTCCATCGATCAGGATTCTGGTGATAAAATAGTCTTCGCATTGCACGGTGATGTGCAATGCCTTGTTGTGACCCAACCCTTCAGGTGGCAGCTCATCTTCATGAAAAATGATCTTGTGACTTTCCAATACCTGTCCTACCATGTTAGCCATTTATCCGCCGGTGATGTTGCTTGGCACATATGCTTCACTCAGCACCCTCAACAGGGCATTCTTGTGTGCCTCGAAATTTTGTAGCAAAGCAAGGATGGAAATTTGTGCCCGTGTTTTGTTCAGCTGGTCGATGACCGAGTATTCCTTGGCCTGTATCTTTCTCCAGAGATCATTCGGCCCGGTCTCGATGATGGGCGGTCGGTTAGAGGCATGCTTGCTCGACTCAGCCAGATGTTCCGGGGTATAAACTCTACCAGTTCTCGTCATACCCTGTGCCGCAATAACCTCTCCGAACCTAACCTTGCCTTTCCTTCTTACTTCGGCTGTATAGTCCCATGGGATAGCCTTTGTATGGAATGGCGTCATGGTCGACATCGCCACTGGGATCAGCGTGGCTATCTTTACTCCGAACGGAGCATGTACCTGGGGTGGTAAAACTGGAACTTCGAATGGTGTAGGTGCATTCGCTGGAGACACGAATTCGACCTCAATTGGCACTGGTGTCTTGGCAGAGGACGTTGCTTCAAACTCAAGTGGCACGGACATATATACCTCGGCATCCCCAGAGGGCTGAATCTGGACCACGATCGGATTAAGAGTGACTATTGGCTTCTTTGGGTCGTCACCTTATGTGATCAAACCGATCGATCCCTCGGGATCCCAATCATCCTTTATTTCAATCATGTGAACGCCTTCACCCTTGTGGTCTGGCAGAGGATTATTGTGGACATTTGGAGCAGGTTCTTTTGCCACAATAATCTTGTTGTCAATCAAAGCCTGGATCTTGTCTTTCAGAGAACAACATTCGTCGATGGTGTGCCCTTTCATGCCAGAATGGTATGCACAGGATTTGTTTGGATTAACCCACTGAGAAGGGTTCTCAGGAGTTGCAGCGGGGATAGGGGTGACATAACTAGCAACTTTGAGTCTTTCGTACAACTGGTCAATAGGTTCGGCAATGGCAGTATATTGTTTCGGATGTCTACGATCAAAATTTGGTCGAGGACTAGGGAAGTTTTGGCGTGTAGGAGGTGATTGATAGTGGGATGGTTGAGCATTGTAGGCTTGGTAAACATGTCCGGGTTAGGAATGTCTGGGTGAAGTACGCTGATATGTGGGAGGTGGAGGTGATTGATAAGTGGGTGGTGGAGTTTGGTAAGAGGGTGAGGGTGCTTGGTAGTTTGGAGTAGGCTGATATGTGAGTGGAGGCATTGGGTAGGTTTGGTATTTGACGGGAGATTTGGTTCTCTGTGCCACCATTACGGCTTCTACGTCCCTTTTCTTGGACACACCTCCTGACTGTAAGGCCTTATTTGTAGCTTGCAAGGCCTCGAAGTTCGTAACCATACCGCTTTTGATGCCCTCTTCTATCCTTTCTCCCAGCTTGATAATGTCAGAAAATTTGTGGCTCTCGATCATCATCAGCCTTTCATAATACTGTGGATCTTGGGCCCGGACAAAGAATTTGTTCATTTGTTCTTCCTCTAAGGCAGGTCTAACCTTAGCAGCTTCGGACCTCCAGCGAGTAGCATACTCGCGAAATGTTTCTGTGGGCTTCTTCTTTTGATTTTGAATATAGAACACATCCGGTGCATTCTCCGTGTTGAACCTGAACCTGTCCATAAAGTCGGACGCCATGCTTACCCAGTTCGACCACTTCTTTGGATCTTGGCTAATGTACCAGGACAAAGCATCTCCTTTCAAGCTCCTCATGAAAAGCTTCATGCGGATTTTCTCATCTTTTCCTACTCCAACCAGCTTGTCACAGTACGTTCTCAAATGGACCCTTGGATCCCCTGTACCATCAAACATCTCAAATTTAGGAGGTTTGTACCCCTCGAGCAGTTCGACATCGGGATGTATGCAAAGATCTTCGTAGTTCAGCCCTTCAATTCCCTTACTTCCTTCAACGCCTTGAATTCGGCTAGTCAATTTCTTAAGTTCTTTGGCCAGGTTTCTGATGAGCAAGTCTTTATCATCAGACTCGGGTGTGCTTGAGATGGGTTGGGTGGAATGTGGCATAGTCTCCACATAGATGGGGGTGTTATGGTGGGTGTGGCAGTGGTCATTTGTGGAGTTCTGGAGTTCTAGGATGAGCAGCGGGGTGTTATTTGAGGTATGACAGGTGTTTCAGTGGTGGTGAGGAGCGGGATGGTTTTGTTGCTTTGGGATATTCTGTAGAGGTGTAGGGTTCTGAGCATTTGGAAAATTGATATCTGGAGTGGTGAGGGAAAAAGATTCTGAACCTGATCAAGTTCTTCTTGGAATTTCAGCAGCTTTTGTTCGAGTTGGGATGCATTTTCTTTGGAAACCTGAGTAACATGACCATGAGTAGCCTCTACCCGTTCAGTTGAGTTCTCCTTTCTGGCGTTGTTCAAATCCTCCATCTTCCCTTTGTTCTTGTTTTTGACAGGACTAAGAGGAGGAGTGGGTGAAGGGCCCCTGGATCTCGTGGAATAAGATGATGTTGCCAGAGTGCATGAACTATCCTTTTGGGAGGGGAAATAATAAACAAAAAGTAAAAACAAAAAAGGTAACAAGTTAGTGAGGATTATAAAAAGCATTGCGATATTTAAACACATAGTGCAGAATGTAAACCGTGTCCTAATTTGAGGACCTCTTTGTGCCCGAGGTAGGCCTAGCAACAAATTGATTTGGAGAACTTAGAATGCTAAATGCCTCATTTTATTGATAAAAAGTAGACGAATCCCAAATCGACACTAAGTAACAGGAAATAAAAGTCGCTAGTGGCCATTGGCCTTATTACATTTCATAAAAAGAAGAAAACTCCTATCTATTTGGTCCCAGAAGGACCTTCCCCAGATTTGGCATCTCTGTCTCCATCGAACGGCTTTCCCAACTCGCGAAGTCCCAGCAATAGGTAGGCCCTGGCTAGATGTCCGCCTTCGTTCCCCTCAACATTCTGACAGTCTTCGACCCTCTTGAGAAATTTCTTCTCCAACTCCACTATGCCTCGCTCCAAGTATCCTAGTCGCTTGTTGGCACTGACAGCCATGTCCTTCCATTCCTCAATTAACTTTTGATTGGCTTCTTGTATCTCACGGTGCTCGCTTTCTCACTCCCGGATCCTCTTGCGCAGTTGGTTGTATTTGACCTGTGCCTCGGCTTTTTCATGTATGATCCTGTGACCTCGAACAAACCCAGGCTGGCCCAGGCCATCATGCTTATCCTCCAACCAGCCTGAATAGTAGGGAGCACAACTAGCGTGGTATCTATTTGGCTCGATGGTATCCCTCCCCATGACGATCTTGCAGTGCCACATATGCTGAGCTTGGCACTTGTAAGGACTATCATCATCCTGGAAGTCAGCCTGGAAGTGACTCATCTTGTCAACCCTGGGTACAACCTGCTTCCTACCCGCTTGCCTCATAACCCGGAGAGGGACGTAAGGGTATGTTCCTCTTAGGCCAATCAATATCAGGAAAGGTGCATCTCTGGATCGGGCGATGAACTCCTCGGTCGGAAACCACTCGAGCATCCATTGTAATTGCCCCTCAGTCAAATTATCAAACAGTTCGAACCATCCTTTGGCATCCTCCGGCTGAGCAAACATATCGGGGATATAATTCATCCCTTCGCAGAATCTCTTGTCGGTACTCACCCTTTTGGAGATGCTCCATGAGCCAAAGTTGAAGTAGAAAATTGCAGCCTTCAAAGTGACTGGCTCCCTGTTGACACTTCTCTAGGGCCCGGTATATTTCTGCAATGATCACGGGCACAATGTAGAATGGTTGCTCGCCAATTCCTTCCATCAAGGTCTTAGTTATCATGGCTAGTATGGTGTGGATTCTTGCTTTCTTCATTTGAAACACGATCAATCCTAGGAAACAAAGCATGAATACAAAGACCCTTTGGTGAATATGCCCTAATGATGTGACGGCAAACTCGTTAGGATAGGTACGGTAGGATTTGCTGTGACCGTACCTCTCGTACAAATAATCAAAAGGGATGTAGGATTCTTTCAAACATGTCAGTTCTGGATTCTTCTTCAAACCCATCATTTTGAGGAAACCCCTGCCCTTGCGGTTCTCAGGCATTAACAAACCCAGAGTTTCCCATGGTATACCGGCCAATCCTCCTATTTCTTCTAGTAAGGGTGTCATTTCAATATCCTCGAAGCGGAATACGGACCTCTCACAATCCCTGAACAAAGTGGCAGCTTCTATGCTCTTGTTGTTGGGTTGGATTTCCAGGAGAGAAGGTAGGTTTCCCAAATATTTCCGGAGAAGAGTCTGATCACTAGAGTGAAGATCTTTCCACCAGCTTAGCAGTTTTGGGTGGATGTTGGTGACCATGCCGAACTTGGGGACTTCATGCCTCATATTTCTGCAAGAAAAATAAGGTTAGGCCCTTACCCCCACCGGACTCGACTATTTAATATCAACAATTGGCATAAAAGCATTTAGTTCTCCAAATAAATACACAGAACGTGACGATGTCTGTTTGAGTTTTAGGGAAACCCAGTGGACTTTGGACAAGGCCATCTTAAAGAGTCATTATGCGGACAACATAACTGACCCGGCTAGGTTTGACCATGATGCATGCACAGTTAAACAGAGTAAGGTTTCTATGGGGTTTTAGACTGGTACCCTTGAACGGACAACTTAAGGGGGAAAGTCACGGAACCGTCGACTACACCGTTGATCGACTGGTTTTACTGCAAATATGCCTTTTCCGGATTTAGGGGGTGATAATATTGGAAGAGCGCAACCACTCATTATAAGCATTGCTATGGTATCGGTTCGGCATGAGTGGAATATGATGTTGAGCATGATTATGCAATAATTAAAGCATGTTGTCACGTATTTGCATGTTAAGAAAGCAGTAAATACAGCAGTTTCATAATTTAAAGCAGCAATAAAGGGAAGAAACAAAAAAGACAAGTCAGTTTTGCAATTGAAGAAAAAAGATTGAATGCTTAAAGGAATTAAACAAGTAATTGCACATATAGAAGCATAAATTCACAATGATAGTCTGAAATGGTAAAAGCCTAAATATCCCCAGCAGAGTCGCCATACTATCGCGCCCCCCTTTTTTCTTGCAAAATCGGGTTTTTGACTTTTGGAGGGACAACTCGTTCCTTTTGGGAACTGGGTTTGCATTTGAAGAGTCGCCACCTAATGATTAAGGTGCATTAGGACACCAATAGAGATTCAATTCTAAGTTTGTTTGAATAACCAGAGATTGGGTAAGGGCTTGAAATTATCCCAAGGGGAAGGTGTTAGGCACCCTTCAGGATCTACTAGTGTGGTTCCCGGCCAGACAGTTATTGTGAATTTGAGGTGCAATTAACATATAAGCAGATAAGGCTCAAATAAGAGGGGATTTCAATACACAATGGTTTGGAAGTAAACAAAGTTTGAAAGAGCAATTAAAAGAGCGGATTTTAAACAGGAATTGCAATGCTTTTAAAGGAAAAGGGAAGTGAAGGAAGGGGGTAGTAGGTTTGTATTTAATATGGATCACATCAATGCAATACCCGGTAATCACTCCTCAAGAGAGGGGCTACACGTGGTATTAACGCATCGGTTATCATATCCATATCTACCCTTCCCACCTCGTTAAGGTATTAAAGCGCGGATTGGTCTCGATTACTTATTGCATGCTATTACCCGTCCCATTCCTATCAGTCCCGGAGGCGCTTAGGACTACTAATCCTAAAAGGGAGGGATATTAGGCTTATTTGATGTTTCAAAGGTAAAACTTCTAAGGCGACATACAAAACATATAAAGACTTCACATTAAAGGGGAAACACATAAACACATAAGGCTCAAGTATACCTCCTCCAAACAAAACAATGCAATATCACGACTTAAACAAATGAGTAAGGTCTGATTCTAAAAGATATACTTGAGGGAAGAGGAGATTGTTGTATTGCAGCAGGCCTGGCTTATTACATGACTCAGTTAGGAAACAGAATCGGGCTACCTGCTGATTGTAACAAATAACAGAGGTGAATTCAGTTTTATTTATATTGCCTAAGGTTTGCCTAAGTATTTAGACGGGGTCCTATAGGCATGATATCTACTTAGTTCAGAAGGTGATGAGACAGTAGAACTCAAAACGAATTGTTTGAAATCCCGTAGGCAGGCTTGCTAAACCTTATTAAGCAAGGGAATTAGATTATTGAAAAGAGGTTCAGAATGGACAAAATTAAATTAGACTGGTTACAGATTCTGCAGGTGATAGTATCTACTATTACCGATTTTAATCCCTAGGAGCATGATACCTAACATTGACTGTGAATGAAGCGAATCAGATTTATTTAAGAGTCCCTATAGGCATGATTTCTATGCGTTACTTATTTTAGATCCTGACATTGCATGTGAGTAGAAACGAATAGGATTATACTTATCGACCCCTATAGGCATGATTTCTATATGTTACTGATTTCAGCATGCTACTGGGTTATAATCAATTAGTCCCTAAAATATCTAAACGGTGACAAATGTGCAGAATTTTAGATGATCCCTATAGGCAGGTTATCTAGATATGAAGTTGAACAAGAAGTCCTATAGACATGGTTTCTAAATGCAGTTTGCAGCATTAAAATACCCTATAGGCATGGTTTCTAAATGTAGTTTGAATATGCAGAAATTCAAAATAGTCCTATAGGCATGGTTTCTACCCTTGACATGCATAAATACCCAACCCTTTTCACTAGCCAGCCCAAAACGTTTATTACAAATTATTACAAACCAGGAATATTAAATTACATCAAAATACATAAAAATACAACTAGAGGAGGCCCGATTCTTGGTTCCTCCCTGAGCTATGGAATAACTGCCTTAAGATGCCATTGCTTCAAAGCCTTTCTCAAACTTGAGTGTGTCAGAGTTCCCTAGAGCCTCAATAGGACCCCGGGCAGTGCTCACACCCAAATTACATCACCAGAATAGGGACAAGTGCAGTGTGGAAATGCCAGCCCTCATGTGTCCAAGTTCAGAGGGAGCTCATGGGTCCCAAGGCAAGGCTCACATGAGGGGGGCAGGACTTAAGTCTAAGAGAGAGTGGAAGTGCAGAAACTGAGTTTTAAAAGCTGAGGGAACAAAGAAAAGGGAAAGGGTGATGGGAGACAACCATTAATACTTTAAAGAGTTGATAATTTCACACCAAAAGGGGCAGGGGATTGGGAATTCATTGCAAGGGACTATATACTTAGGCATGAGTCAATTCTGGGAATGCACAGCAATAGGGGTGCTGTCATGCTTGTAAATCAACCGGAACACACAACATATAAGGGTGACATGGAGGTTATGATCCTAGGAGGACCAAGTCTGAGTCATGTTCAGCAATATTTGATGTTGTCATGCCCCAAACAAACCATAAGTATCAAACACATTGGGGTAGGGATTTAGGATTCATAATACATTGATTCAGAATAGGAGAAAAGAAATTACAGCATGCTAAATAAAGGTACTGAAATAGATACAAGCAGTAGGCAGACAAGAATGCAAGAACATTAAGTAACCATGTTGTTGTTGATGCTGAAAACTTAATTAGAACATACCAGTTCAAAGAAGCAAAATGTAGTAAAGAAAGGTAGCAGGACTTTGAAATATAGCTTTGGCTTTCAGCCAGCTAAACAGGCCACAGTACAAGTAGTAAAGCAAGAGAGAGTGTTTTGAGTGTAAGTGTGAGTTCAGAATTAAAAGTGTTCGTGTGTCTTTGTGTTAATGAGAGAGTATGTATATATAGTAGTTTGAAACCATGTAAAATAAGGCAAGAACTACAATTGTATAGTAATTATGGAACCAAGTGCTAATCAGAATCAAATCAATGCAAGTACTCCTTTGATTAAGGGGCAATCAACCAACGGTAATGGGCAGAAGATGTTAAAGGAAAGAAATCAAGTAGAGCATCATGTACAGAATAGACAATTAGGGGTAAGTACATAGGGGTTCAATTAAGGAAACAACTAATGAAGAATCAGTAAAATACTTGGTTAACCGAATAAGGTAAGAAAACACAATAAAGTTGCAGAATATGGAGACAATCGAAAATCAGCACATGGTAAATTAGGGAATCAAGGATTCGAAATTACTGATTTAAGGAGAGTACCATGGGTTTCCATGAATAACCAAATAAACCAAGTTAAAATTGGAGAATCGAAAGTCTAAAGAGAAGTTTTCAAATCAAGCCAAGAAATAGGGAGCTCAGAGTCAATCAAAGAGAGAGTCATGAGTCATGTTTTAGCATATAAATGAAGTGAGATATGAGTAACCAAACATAGCAACCAAAGAGGCAAGTCTTGACCAGTCAAGACGAACACAAGCACATAGAGCTAATGTAAGTAAGGCATAAGGAACTCAGTAGAAACACATTCGAAGCGAGATAGTCATAGAAACTCAAACAAGAACAGGCCAGTCACAAAATCAAACGAAGAAACCAAGAAAAATAAGGGCTTTCGACATAGGCGAGTTAAAGAGAAGACAGAAACCCAGAATCAGAAGAATCGCACAAAAGGAACAAGAGATTTCGAAAAGAACTTCTGCACTTAAACAAACAGTCTCATACCCAAAACCATAAGATTTTCCACAATAGAAGGGTTTTAAAAAGAGGATAAACAGACAGATCGGCAAAAACTCAGGCAAACAAATATTCATACAATAAACATTTAAAAGAAATTAGGGGTTTTAACACGCAAACTCAGGCAGAAGGATAATACGAGGAAACACAGCAAAACATATCAAAAATCAAAGAAAGGTTTCAAAATAACTTAACAGAACCTTAATCAGAAGGATAAGGAGTTTTGAAAGCGGAGTTTTAAAAGAAACTTCGAGAAAAATGCTTAAAGGTTCAGAGCAGACATAGATCTGAAACAAATCTAAGAGAAATCAAGAGAACCTTGTAGGTTAGGGTTTCAGAGGAACCCCAAGTGGTAAGAAAGGCTTTGAAAACCATCGATCTAAGCAGGAGAGTCAAGAGTCAGACTCGAATAGCCATGGCTGGCCGAAGAAAGGTCAGAGACAACCGCAGAACAGCCGTAAACTGAAATCGACCAAGGTCTGGACCAAGCTCTTTCAAGATCTAGCCGTGAAACCATAATAATCGAACACGTAGAAGCAACGGGAGTTGGATAAAGGCCTCCAATGACCTTGGAAGCCATGGATTTGGGAGTTTTTTCTTAGGGTTGTAGTTGATGTCGGCGGCTAGGGTTGGAGAGGGTTTGAGAGAGGATTGAGAGAGAAGGGGATTCAGAGGCTGCGGGGTGTGTGAAATGGTTAGGGTTAGGGGGTAGTTTGAGATTAAAAAAGGAAAGGATGGTTGTTGGCCATTGATCTGAATGATCCACGACCTGGATTAAAACGGGCGAGTGGGCGGGTTATGAAGATGGATTTGGGTCGGATTAAATTGGAATTGGGTCGGGGGGTTCAAATAGTTTCAATTGAGTTCAATTGGGGTGCAAAATCGGACTAAAATCGAAATAAAATGGGGCTAACATTGAAATAGTCACTTTTCCCTGTTTGATTTATAAAAAATAGTAAAATATTTGTGGAAATAAATTAAAGGTGCCAAAATGATTAATAGCACATAATTAACTATTTAAAAATACCAGACCTAATTTTTATGAATATAAACGTAATTAATCCTAAAAAAGGCTAATATTGTAATTACATACAATTTAACTTTAAAATACTAAATGACCTTGTAAAAATATGCAAAAATTATATTAGCCACATTTTAGTATAAATATGAAAATCCAATAAATGAATCACCAAAAATGATAATTTTGGGAATTGATAATTTTGGGAATAATTATTGGGGTTTTATGGATAAAATAGGGCAATAAATTGATTAAAAAAATCTTTAAAAATTAAGGAAAAAATAGTAAAACATTTGGACATACTTATATATGCATGCACATGCTATTTTGAAAGTATTTTGTATATTAAAAATATATAGGGAAAAATTGGGTTTCAACAATGTTAATCTTGGAAAAGTACTTAGCACCATGCAACTGATCAAATAATTCATCTATCTTTGGCAGTGGGTACTTATTCTTCATTTTGACCTTGTTGAGCTGCCGATAGTCAATACGCATCCTTAATGACCCACCTTTCTTCCTTACAAAGAGAATCGATGCACCCCAAGGCGACACACTCGGTCGGATGAAACCCTTTTCTAACAAATCTTTCAATTGCTCATTCAGTTCCTTCAATTCTGCCAGAGCCATTCTGTATAGTGGAATAGATATAGGCTGCGTGCCTGGCATCACATCGATCCCAAAATCAATCTCCCTGTCTGGTGGGATCCAGGAATCTCATCAGGAAAGACCTCTGAAAATTCATTCACAACGGACACAGACTCAAGTGTCGATGCCTCAGCCCTAGTGTCCGTGACTCGGACCAGATGGTAGATATATCCCTTATTGATCATCTTCGTGGTCTGAAGGTAAGAAACCCTTCAGCACAATACCATCCCCCCTTCACTCAATGACTGGCTCGGCCGGAATTTCAAATATTACAGTTCTAGTCTGGCAATCAAGCTTGGCAAAGTATGAGTGAAGCCAGTCCATCCCTATTATCATATCAAAATCCACCATTACTAACTCAATATGATCGGCCGTGGTGTCTCGACCAGGTACTGTGACAATACAATCCCTATAAACTTGCGCATCCACAATAGACTCACCAACTGGAGTAGATACAAATAGCGAATCATGAAGCTGTTCCAATTTTATCCCGAATTTATAGCAACATAAGGAGTGACATATGATAAGGTGGAATCAGGATCTATAAGAACACACACATCATGAGATTAGATAGTTAATATAACTATGACAACATTTGGAAAAGCTTCTAAACTCTAGAGACCCCTCGTAGAATAGAACCCGCTGGGTCCTCCTGAACTCTGCGCACCAACACTAGCTACACTATGCCCTGCAGGTACCGGAGTACCTCAAGTCGGAGGAGGTGGTGTAGATGTGGTAGCTACTGAACTGGCTGGCTTCACCACACCCCTACCAGCGCTCTAACGGGATGAAGGGCAATTCCTCTAAATATAACTCCTAGGACCACACCTGCAGCATATAGGATGGTCTATATAGCAGACTCTTGAGTGCATCTTGCCACACCTAGGGCATGTGGGCCTCTATTACGGCTGGAATCTCCCGCCTGACTGACCCTGCTAATAAGATCCCCTACCACCCCGACTAGGCCTGAAGCGACTCCACTGCTGCTGAGCCAGCCCTAATGGCGGTGCACCGACTGAAGACTGAGTAAATAACTGTATCAGTCCATATGACCCTCCCCTGAATACTGCCCTTCCACCACTACCCCCACTAGGAGAACCACCAAAGTTGCCCACGGACCGGGCCTTCTTGCTACCCTCTCGCTCCATCCTATTCTTCAATTTCCGGGCCTTGGTGGCTTTAGAAAATGCCACCATCTTCCTATAGTCCATGTCAGAATTCAAGGTGAATGTAGCAGACTCATTGATAACCAAAGGGCTAAGGCCTTGCACAAACTACCACACCCTAGCCTCTATAATGGGCAACATATAAACAAAATACTTGGACAGACGCGCAAATCTCATATGGTAATCCCACACACTCATACTACCTTGCTTCAAGTTCTCAAACTCGGCATCCGGGCATCCCTGGTCTCGGCTAGTTGGAAATGATCAATGAAAGCATCCGCAAACTCCCTCCATTTTGTTGGAGGGTTACCTTCTTCATGGGACTCCTCCCATAGCTCAAACCATGAATACGCCACCTCCTTAAGGCGATATGAGGCCCACTCCATTGCTTATATTTCTATGGCACACATAACGCGGAGAGTCTTGTGCATCTCATCAATAAAGTTCTGGGTTTCCTCTTCGGTCTTAGTACCCGTGAATACCAGAGGATCCAACTGAAGAAAGCGATTCACCCTAGAACTAGCTGAATCTCTTTGTTGGCTAGAGGAGGTAGATATTGCATACAATCTTTGGGCCTGAGAGCCACTATCCGAGTCAACATCTGTATGCCGCCCCTAAGGTCCCCATAAGAAATACAACTGGAAGTTGAGTCTGGAGGTGGAACCAAAATATCTGCTGGAGGAGGAATCATTGCATTTTTAGCAGGAGTGGAAATTGGTTCATTTTCAGCAGGAGTAGTAGAATCAGGAGGTGTTGTGGTTGGGGGAATGTCTTCACCCCTCAAGTACCCATACATAACATCGGGTATCTCATTAATTGCCATACCTGGGGTGGCATTGGCCCTTTGGCCACTCCTTGCCTTCTTAGGCGCCATATACTGATAATTAGAACAACGTACGAGTTAGAAAGGAGGAACAGACTTACAATCAGCTCTATCACACAATCTAGAATACCAAAGAAGGGTGAAATTCTAAATGCCCAGGTAGCCTCCTAATTATAGATGTGGTCGACACAACACTGATAAGAAGAACTCTACTAGACACGGCTCTGAGACATTCTAGGGCATTTTTACTAAACATAAAATAATGCATCTTTGTCTTTTTTTTGTTTTCTTCATCTTTGTTCTTCTCTCTCTTCGTACAATCTCATTTTTATTATTTTTAAATTATAAATTTTCTTTCTTCATCTTTGTTATCCTCTCTCTTTGTACAATCTTATTTTCATTATTTATTTAATTATCAAGAGTCAAAACTACCCCTCTACTATGTGAAAAGGATCACTTATGTCCTCCGTTATACTTTCGGTCCACTATTACCCCTAACATTACAAAATTGGCACAAAAATACCCCTCCTCCGTTAGGGCCTTCCACCATGGCTAATATCAGCCTATGTGAATTGATATTATGCTGATGTGGACAACACATGGTATGCCACCTCACCGCCCAACCCTATTTTACCACTCCCTCCACTTTTTCTTCCACCAATTACCTCCCCCTTCACCCACCCCCAACCGCCATTATCACATCTTTCTTTAAAACTTGGTTCTTACATTTGGTCACCTAATTCTATGAGTAAAACAGTACGTACATCCATAGCTTGCTTAAGTTCAATGTTACATGCATATTATGATTGGGCCATAACCCTCGAGTTACCAATCTTGATCTTTGTCTTTGTCCTAGAATTATAGGCACTTTGATTCACTCACAATTACAACTACTTTATGCAAGAAAATATTGAGGTCAATCAATCTATCAAGGTTTAAGTTTTTTTACCCATGTGGGGTTGTCCAATTTGGTGTTAAACTGTGGGAATTTAGTTGAAATTAACTTGTCAGATGCCATTGAGTTGAAGAATGTTGCTGGTGTTGCATTAGTTGAATCAAAGAACTTAGATGAGGTTGTGGTTATTTGTGAGGTATAAGTCTATAGCATATATTGGACTTGGTTGTATAGTTTTGGGCTGCGGGAAGTTGAGTTTTTTTTTCTTTTTTTAATGTTTCTTAGCCTTAGATGATGTTTGGGTGTTGGAGATTTAGGCGGGGGTTTAATTGCTTGTAAATGTTAAAAGATTCGTAGTTTGGATCTTTTCTTCTCTTTATTTTGATTATGCTTGTACTAAGGAGGTGATGAAGGCGGTTGTTAGGTGAAGTGGGAACTGGTGGTGGAAGATAAGGCGGAGGGAGGGGTAAAATGGGGTTGGACAGTGAGATGGCATGTCATCTGGCGTCCATCTCACGAAATGTCAAGCCACATAGGCTGATATTAGCCATGGTGGAATGCCCTAACGGAGGAGGGGTATTTTTGCACCAATTTTGTAACGTTAGGGGTAATAGTGGATCGAAAGCATAACGGAGGGCATAAGTGATCTTTTTCACATAGTAGAGAGGTAGTTTTGACCCTTTTCCCTTTATTTAAATTATGGATTTGCTTCCTTTTTCTTTTCTAGATCTTCATGTTTTATTTTATTGTGATTTTAATAATTTTCTCTTTTTATTCATCTAATGTCATTTTACTGATTTTAGAATTTTTTTAGAGTGATGGCATCAATAAGCATAATATTAATCTAGCTATGTATGAATTAAAGGGGTGTATTTGCTAATTTAAAATTTTGTTTCTATTTTATGTTTAATCACATTATTCAATAGAATTTGAATCAAGAGAATTAGATCCAATTAGTCACAACTTATTCAGTTCGGTGATCACTTACTTATTTATGCATAAAAAATCTTTTAAACTGAATTGAATTAATTCGAAAAGGACTGAACCGAACCGAACCAAATTATTTCAAAACGGATCAAACCGGCTGAACGTACACCCTAATTAAACCTCTTGCACTAATGAATAGTTTGCATTAAAGATAGTGGCACCCATAGCAATCAAATCCTGGATCTGCCTCTCAAGACCTACGTACCTTTGCCATAATTTTTTTTACTTGAATAATAGGAGAAAGGAGGGTCTAATCGATTTTACTAATGAATTTGGGTGGTTAGTAAATTTCGTTGGTAATCAACCATTTTTTCATCATACTCCGATCCTTTCATCTACACTTGACATCTTTCTCTGAATGACAGTTCATCTAATTAACTGAATGAGCCCCCTACATAGAAACCTTAGAATTTTGAAAGATTAAAGGATAATTTAACTACAAATGGTACCAACTCACATAAATTCCTAGGAGTAAAAACTAAGTTACAGACCAGATCTAGTAGTAATATAATGAATTCCTACAACTAGTTTGTTACTTTAATATTCTTCATTTCTTATGAACTAAAGCTGTAAGTTGACAAGCAATGAACCAGCTTTGGTGCTCTCACTAAAGTCTTCTTCGTGCCTGCAATTTGCCTATTACCATATGATCATCTTGAAATATTTAAACATTAAGAAATATTTCAGTAATTGCCCCAGCTAATTTGCTTCCTCCGTACTTTAATCCCAATGCTACTATATAAAGCACATTGAACAAGACAATCTGCATGAATTAACGGTACGTAATATCCTTTTCGAAATAAAAAGCTATGGCTTCTACTTTTCTCGCAACTTCATGCATTACCATCTCCACCCCGTCCAAATTTTCTCACAAACCATCCCAACTTTTCGTACATGCAAAATGTATCGATAACTATAAGTTGAATTGCAAAATAAAAAATAGCACTGCCAATCATGATGATGAAGGAAGAAATTTTCCAGGTAAAGTTGACAGAAGAAATGTCCTTCTTGGATTAGGAGGGTTTTATGGAGCAGCAAATTTTATCGGTATAGCCAACGTGCCATTTGCCTTAGGGCTTCCAGTACCAGCCCCTGACCTTTCAACATGTAGTACAGCAAGTCTTGCTGATGGTTCACCTATACCCTTCAATTGTTGTCCACCACTCCCTAAAAAAGACCTTACTAATATCCCTACTTATCAACTTCCTTCTGTGTCTAAGCTTAAGGTTCGACCAGCTGCACATAGTGTGGATCAAGACTACATAACCAAATACTCTACTGCTATTCAAAGAATGAAGTCATTGGACAAAGATGATCCATTGAACTTCATGCAACAAGCCAATATCCATTGCGCTTATTGCAACACTGGTTACAAAGAACTAGGGTTTCCAGGCGTGCCGTTGCAAGTTCACTTCTCGTGGCTATTTTTCCCTTTCCATAGATGGTACTTGTACTTCTTTGAAAGAATTCTTGGGTCATTAATAGGTGATGACACTTTTGCTTTGCCATTTTGGAACTACGATACTCAAGTTGGCATGCAAATGCCATCTTTGTACAATGTTGTTAATTCACCATTGTACGATTCAAATCGCAACCAAAACCATTTTCCTCCTAATGTCATCGACTTAGGGTTCACTACAATCGACCTCGATGCCACTGATGAACAAAAAATCAACAATAATCTCACTATGATGTATCGTCAAATGATCACGAATGCCCCTTGTCCTCAGCTTTTCTTTGGAAACCCGATACGTGGAGGGGAACAACCTATCCGCGGTATGGGTACTATTGAGAATATCCCACACAATGCGGTGCATCGATGGGTTGGTAATCCAAATAATAAGTTCAGGGAGAACATGGGGACTTTTTATTCAGCTGCTCGGGATCCTATCTTCTATGCCCATCATGCCAATATTGACAGGATGTGGACAATATGGAAGACTTTAGGAGGCAAACGCCATGACTTCAATGACAGGTATTATTTAAGTGCGTGTAATTATATATCTTATTTAAAAGCTTAGATTTATCTATTAAAGAGAGATCACATTTTCATTATTTGATCCTCCTTTTCCTCGTTCCATGGCATGATTCGGAGTGCGAGGGTCAATATTACATGCTACATGGCAAGGTTCAGAGTACGACAGTCAAAGTAGTTAACATATTTTGTGTGAATTCACATGTAATTCTCCAAATTTTTGGAAATAAATTTGCATATCTAGAAACTGCATAAAAAGTACAATAAGTCATACTTACAGTTAATAATGCAAAGTATTTAAGAAAAACGTGGTCAAAGAAAAACCCTCTTAACTCCATAAGTATTAATATTACCACATAAATTGAAGCACAGGGAGAGTGTGTGTATATATATATATATATATATATATATATATATATATATATATATATATATATATATATATTATATCAACGCGCCTCTGACGTTTGGAATTGATATTCTTTTTCCAGGGATTGGCTAGATAGTGCCTTCTTGTTCTATGATGAAAACCGCAACCTTGTCAAAGTGACGGTCCAAGATTGCTTAAACGTCGAGAAACTAGGATACATGTACCAAGATGTGCCTATCCCATGGAGGAATTTCAGGCCAACTCCACCTAAGAAAAAGGTCAAGAAGAATGCCAAGAGTGTGAAACCAGCCACCAAAATCTTCCCATCTAGATTGAATAAAACTTTGTCATTTTCGATCCAGAGACCTAAGATCTCAAGAAGTAATGAAGATAAGGAAAGGGAAGAGGAGCTGCTCGTCTTCAACAACATGAAATTCGACGAAAATGAATACATAAGATTTGATGTTTTCATCAATGAAGACGAAGACGTGAAGGCGAAGGTTCTCGACAGGGCAGAGTATGTTGGTAGCTTTGCAAACTTGCCTCATATGCATAATGAAGCTGGTGATCAGAACACAGCAGCCACAATTCCAGCTACTATGAGTTTGGCGATCACTGAGATTTTAGAGGACTGTGGGCTTGAAGATGAGGAAGAAATTGTAGTGATTCTTGTGCCACACTCTGGAGGCAAAGAGATCACTATTGGCAGCGTGGAGATTAACACTGTTGCTTGTGCAACTTGAAGTTCTCTGCGTGCTCCTATAAATCTGCATTATGTATTACGTAATCTCTTTTTCGTTTTGGTTGTTTCTCTTCCCCCTCTTTTCTTTTGCCTTCTATTGTACATTTTCTGGTTTGACTTTAATGTTTTTCGTAATAAGATTTTTTATCTTGCAAGTACTTCTGAAGCTGTAGATTCAATAACTAATGATATAAAATACTATGAAAATCATGTAACTTAAAATTTAATTGCACGTATGTGTCAACGACAAAGATAAGTTGGTAATTTAGAAAAAAGCTATTACAGCGATGTTAATAAAAGCCTAGCTATTACAAATTATTAAACTACATAATGTAGAAAAGGAAGTGCATTAATAATGTAATGTTTTTTTTATACAATAGCAGCATATACAACTTTTAATCAAACATATTGTATATAATATATGATAGGAATGGATGGGGTTGGCCCATGTCTGCAACGACCCGATCGGTCATTTTGAGAATTAGCATCCCATTCGGTGGCTTAAGGTCTCGAGTAGCTTCGTGTTATGTATTATGACTTGCGTGTGTGGTTGAGTTCGGTTTTCGAACGATTCGGGATTGATTTGGAAGGCTGATTCTTGTCTTAGAAGCTTAAGCGGTAAGAGTTGACCGGAGTTTGGCTTTTGTGTAGACAATTTTGGAATGGTATTTTCATGATTCCAATAGTTTCGTATGGTAATTTTGGACTTAGGCATATATATACCAAGATTTGGATTTGGAGGTTCGTAGCTTGGTTTGATGCATTTTGGCGAAAATTGGAAAGTTAAAGGTTTGGAAGGTTGAGAGGTTTGACCGGGAGTTGTCTCTGTGAATATCGGGCTCGGATTGCGATTCCGAGAGTTAGAATAGCTCTGTTATGTCATTTAGGACTTGCATGCAAAATTTGAGGTTATTCCGGGTTGATATGATATGAATCGGCGCGAGTTGTAGATGTTGAAATTTCATAAGTTCAATTTAAGGTGCGATTCGTAGTTTTGATGGCTTTTGATGTGATTTGAGGCCTCGAGCAGGTCCGCGTTATGTTACTAAACTTGTTGGTCGAGTGAGTTTCGGGGTGGTTTCAGACCATTTTTAGACCATTTTTAATTGCTGATTTTTGGCCACAGGGGTGTGCATCGCGATCGCAGACTTTGGGTCATGTTCGCGAAAAACAAATATCTTGTTTGGGCACTGTGAATCGCGATCGCGGAAGCCTTTTTGCAATCGCTTAGAGGAAATTCTGCTATCACTAAACCGACTTTGGAAGCTTATATCTTGCAATATATAAGGAATTTGGAGATGATCCAAAATATAAAAGTTGTAGCTCTTTGAGTCTAGTTTTCAGAAATCAAACCGTTTGTCATTTGGAGTTTTGTACAAAAAGTTCTGGCTGTTACACTACAAACTGCCTGAGAAGAGTTTGGGAACGGTAATGGGAATTTGTTCATCCCGATCGCGGGGAAATGGCCGGGATCGCGAAGGGTAAAATTTGTGCTGGAATTTTTTTGAATCGCGATCGCAAGGTTGGTGATCGCGACCGCAAAGGGTACCTCTAGAGCAATGATTAAAGTACTAGATCTATTTCGAAGGTCTTGGTCATTTTATCATATTTTGAGCTATGAAGCTCGAATTTGGGTGATTTTGAAGGGGATTTTCACACTTTGGATTGGGGTAAGTGTTCTTTATCCGGTTTTGATTATATTTCGTGATTCTATCTTTGTTTTTAACATTAAATTAGTGATTTGAATGGGAGAAAATGAGAATTTTTGTATAAACTTTCAAAAATGTAAAATAAGAATTTGAAGGCCGATTTGATGTCGGAATTGGATAATTTTGATATGGTTGGATTCATCGGAATGGATATTCGGATTTTATGAATTTAGTCGGGTTTCGAGGTGCGGGCAAGGGGTTGACTTTTTGGGTTGACTTTTTAGTTTTCATTAAAGATCGAAGCTTTATTATTCGAAATTGTTTCCTATGATTTTTCTTTATGACATTAAGTTATTTTGGCTAGATTTGAGCCATCGGGAGGTTGTTTCACACGAAACTGTTATTTTAGAGTATCAGTTTAGCTTCTATGAGGTAATTATCTTGCCCATTTTTTTATGGGGGAACTACCCCTAGGATTTGAGTCGTTTGTGCTATTTGTGTCATGTGAATGCCATGTACGCGAGGTGACGAGTACGTACTCGGGCTTATCTTTGAAAAATTGACCAGCTTAGACTCTTAGGCTTCTTTCATGTACTTATTTAGAATTGTTAATACATGTTATATCTTTTATTCGTCATGTCTACTATCACATGCTTTATTTGAAGTTGTCGTTACATGTCACATTCTTTACTTTTCGAGTTTGCTCTTCTATGCTTTATTTGAAGTTGTTATCACTTTTATCATTATGTGATTTCTTTTATTGTGGAGTTACTCTTAGTTGAAATTGTTGTTACATGATATCCTTTTGTTGACGGGTTATTCTCATGCATTTAGACGTAGTGCTAGTTCGTGCCATCTCTTTCATTGTTAGCCTATTCATACACTAGAATCCGAAGTTTGCCATCCCATAGAAATACTTGCACTATTGAGTTTATCCTTAAACAATTAATTAGGATTGAGTTAATCGAAAGTCATTAATCTATTTTGATTGAAGTTGTGTTTAAAGGGGGTGTTGTTCCTTGTTGAGTTACTTTTTCGTTCATTTTATTGTTATTGAGATTCTATACACATTGTGTTGAGCCGTGGGCTATTTGTTGTGGAAATATTGATATTGTTGGATTTTTGAAAATGTTGTGGCCTATGGGCACTTGTGATACGAGTTGATATGTCGTGTTGTTGTGATGTTAGCAACATGGGAATTGTGGTGTAGTTGGTTGTTGTTATGCGGAGCATAAGGGTGGCATTTCACCGTTGTTGTTATGCGGGGCATAAGGTGGCATCTCACTGTTGTTGAATGTACAGAGTGATACATGTGGCTATTGTGTTATTGTCCGAGTGGAGCGATAAGGGTGGCTATTATACGGAGTGATACGGGTGGCTAATTATATAGTCAGGACGGAGTGATACGGGTAGCTATCGGAGAGATAAGGGTGGCAATGTCAGGGATGATGTGTGATGGCTTGGGGATATTGTGTTGGTGATTTTTGTGTGATGGTGTGCTTTTCCTTGTGCATGTCATACACCTAACGTGATTTGTTATGTTGCTTCGATGAGCTACTCAATATCTTTGATATTACTTGTTGACTTGGGCTACAGTAGTGCACTCGCACAAGCATACATCGTAGCATGCCACTTATACTAGCTCAGGAGTATGAAACTTGACATTTATTGATCATGCCTGTGTGTTCTTGTATTATTGATTTTCATGTTGATATTGAGCCAGTGAATATGCCAGACGGATTGTGATTCTGAGCCTGTGATCATGCCGGGCGGATTGTGATTATGAGCCTGTGACAATGCCCAGGCGGATTGTGATTGTGAGCCTGTGACCATGCCGGCAGATTGTGAATGTGAGCCTGTGATCATATCGGACGGATTGAGATATTGGCAGATGAGTTGCCCGTGAGCATAGGATGGTGGGTTAAGACCTGTGACTTGTGATTATGAGATGAGGTATCATGCAGTGATTTCTTTCTGAAACTTGTGTTAGAACGGCTTGATTAATTGGTTGTCCTTTGTGTTCCTTATTTGGTTTTAACGATACTTCACGGTGTTCTTATTGCTTTACTGTTTATATCACTTGTTTATTCTTGTTGCCATTTACTGATTTCTGCTTTCATTATTAGCTTTATGCTTCTATACTGCACATGTTAGTTTGTCTAGTGTGTGTCTTGACTTGTACCTCATTACTATCCTACCGAGATTAGTCTTGATACTTACTGGGTACAGACTGTGGTGTACTCATACTACACTTCTGCACTTTTTTGTGTAGAGCCAGGTATTAGAGATATCGGACTCAGGCAGAGTTAGCATCACGAAGATTCAAGGTAGAGCTGCTTGGTCGTTGCAGTCCCTTGGAGTTCTTTTGTTTCATTGTACTATCAGCTTGTTATTTGAACAGTATTTTGTTTCGATCTTTGAGATCTTTTTATGTACTTAGCAAGTGACTCTATATTACCAAATCTTGGGAGGTTGTTATGGTTATTGCCGCGTAGGCTTATTACGCTTTTGTTTCGATATTCATATTAGACACTGTTTCAAATTATCATTGTTAAAAATTTGCCCAATCATTATTAGTAATCAGCTTACCTAGTCTTAGAGACTAGGTGCCATCGCGATGCCTATGGTGGATTTTTGGGTCGTGACAAGTTGGTATCAGAGCTCTAGGTCCATAGGTTTTACGAGTCACGAGCAAGTTTAGTAGAGTCTTGCGGATCGGTACAGAGACGTCTGTACTTATCTTCGAGAGGCTACGGAGCTTTAGGAAAATTTCACTTATTTCATTCATGTCGTGCGGATTTATTGATTTCCATGTTTGAGCCTTCGTATCTCTATTCTCTCAGAGATGGTGAGAACACGCGCTACCAGGTCAGCAAAGGTAGACACCCGCGCCCCTGCTAGAGCCGCGAGAGGCCGGGCCGAGGTAGAGACCGAGGAGGGGCACGCGCCGTAGCTAGAGCAACCCGTCAGAGCAGCAGTTGAGGAGCCGCTAGTAGCTCCAGTTGGGGGACATGCACCGAAGGCGCCCCGTATTTTAAATTGTATTGGCGAAGTAGCCATATATTCAGTGCTGGCTCAATGGTGAAGCAAGTAAGGCACTTGTTTTAGGCTCCCATATTTGGGGGCCCCATAATTTTTTTAGCAATAATAGGTTTATAGGTTTTCTTTACATTAAAAGATTGAGTATTTTTAGTAGAAAAATAAAAAAAAATCATATAAAAAATATAATTTTGTTATAGTTTTGAATAAACCACATTCAATATGAGAATAATTATTATGGGAAATATGAATAGTTGTACAATTTTATACTCTATTTTTTATTTTGTCTAAGTCACAATCTTTCTTTTCCCTTCTCTCATAAGATTGCGTACTTTATTTTTTATTTCTTTCTTACTTTCTTTCTCCAAGAGTTCAATAGTTCGACAATTCAAAAGTTTTAGAGATGAAAATTTGAGATCAATAGATGATGAAAATATATAATACTATCTTAATCTTGAATTTCCTTAAAATATAATAATCGCTCCGATATTGATGATTTGGACTTATTTTCGAAACTAATAGTGTTAAAGAAAATAGTACAAGTAAAAAAATACTACTCTAATAGACATATTCAATCAAATAAAATTACTTTATTCTTTTTCAAATGCTTATATTTCTTATAAAATAATGTTAATAGTTCCTATATCAGTTGCCTCAGTGGAAAGAAGTTTTTAAAATTGAAATTAATAAAATCTTATCCAAGATCAACAAATCTCAAGAAGATTAAATGAGTTGACTATATTGTCATTCGAATTTTTTATTTATCAAAAGTAAGATAATAAAAGAAATAACTTAACAACTTTGTATATAAAAAAGGTAGAACAATAATTTTATTTTTTGGGAAAAGAAGGTATTTTATTTTTTAAATTTAAGGCCTTCAAACAAATTTGGCTTTAGGCCACTGAAGTGTTTGATCCGCCCTTGTACATATTAATACAGAAATATAAGTCTAGACAAAAATACTCATATCTAAAATATGGAAGAACTCTAGGAATGACTAGTGGTCTTTGAATATTTATAAATTCAAAATTCAGGAATTGATCCCGGAATTTGAATGACCTGAAGCAATAGCTCTCAATTGTTGAAGTATAACATGAATTCAAAAATCATGAATTATTCATGGATTTTGCGCTAGTAAGGTTCAAAAACCAGTACTCTACCATGGATTTTGTATTTATACATAAAAATTTCTGAAGAACAATGTAAATTTAAAAATCATGAATCATTCCTAGGGTTTTCTAGATTTTGCGCTAGTAAAGGTTTAAAAATATGTAACCTGTCCTGAATTTGGTATTTAAAGGTTGAAAATTACTGAAGTGTAATGTGAATTCAAAAACCATTAATCGTTCCTGGATATTTCTTAAATTTTACGCTAGCAAAGGTTCAAAAATCAGTAATCTATACTGGATTTTGTATTTAAACGTAATTTTTTTGAAGATTAACGTGAATTCAAAAAATATGAATTGTTCCTGGATTTTTTTGGATTTGCACTAGTAAAGTTTCAAGAAAAGTAGGTAGCGTGTGGTGGTTGTGTTCTACGGGATCAAGTTAGTGAAAGGTTTTCGGTTGGTGTGTTATCTACTCTACTTGTATTCAGAGTTGAGGATTGGATCCTCATGTTTCGTGTGAATCGGTATGTTTGGACAGGACTATGTGCCACAGTGGGGTTATGTTAGGATGAGATTCGTTATGGTTGTTGCGTGTGTTTTGCTTCTTCCTTGTGGGATGGATTCATAGTATGGTATTGATGGGGAGTTGTACTTATTAGAATTTCTTGATAGTTCTCTCATTTGTTTATCTTTCCAGAACTCAGTCATATTCAAGTTATGCTTGTTGAGATTCGGATTGAGATGTATGTGTCTAGGTGGTGTTCGGTGTAGCTTTTTGGACGGGTGAGTGGTTATGAGTTTCACTTGTTTCTTACATCATTATTAGCGCCGTGAAGGTTTGGAATGAGGTTCTAGTCGTTATGAGGCTATTTACTGGTACCGAATTTGGTATTGGGCAGTTATTACTTCTAGAGTAATTATTGTGTGGTTATACCTTGTGGGTGTGAGCATGAGATGTTGCAGCAGGTCGAGGTTGATACAGTGTGTTTATGTGAGAATCAAGTTATTGGTGGATGTTGAAATTTAGTTCCAAGGCCTATCGGTATGGGTGGAAGAAATATCTTCAGTCGAAGTGGTATTGTCGGGCTTATATGGATTAAGATGACGTGGGATCACCCTTGTGGATATGTATGGTAAGTTTATAAAGTTAGTGATGGCTTTGGAACGACTCTTGGCATGTTCTAGGACAAACGTTTTGTTAAGAGGGGGAGAATGTAACGACCCAGCCGGTCATCTTAAGATTTAGTGTTCCGTTCGGTGGTTTGAGGTCTTGAGTGGCTTCATATTGTGTATGATGACTTGCGTACATGGTCGATTTCATTTTTGGAGTGATTCGAGATTGATTTTGAAGAATGATTCCTATTTTAGAATTTTAAGTTGCAAATATTGACCAAGGATTGACTTTTGTGAAAATGACCCCAGAACGTTGTTTTGATCGCTCCAATAGGTTCGTATTGTGATTTTGGACTTGGGCGTATGCCTGAAATTGAATTCGGAGGTCCCTAGATTGATTTGGCTTGTTTTACCGAAAGTTGGCAATTTGAAGGTTTAGAAATTTTCTTAGGTTTGACTGCAGGTTGAACTTATGGCTATCGGGTTCGGATTTTGGTTTGGGACTTGAATAGGTCCATTTTATTATTTGGAACTTGTTTGCAAAGTTTGGCGCCTTTCTGAGTTGATTTGATAGGAATCAAACGCATGGTTGTGTTTTTAGAAGTTATTGAGTTTCATTATAAATTTTATGTGTTTTGGCGTCCGATTCTGTGATGACCCAAAAGGTCATCACTTGATTTACGAGTAAATTCTTTGTTTCGAGGCCTTAGAAGCCTCCTTTTTTCTCACCTTGATTTGCGTGCACGGTCCGGACGTATATCCGGAACGCTTTTATGTGGAAATGTGATGAAGATGTTAATTTGGCCTTTAATATTGAATTTAAGTTGACTTCGGTCAACATTTTGGGTAAACGGACCCGGACCTGTGATTTGACGGTCCCGGAGGGTCCGTAGGAAAATATGGGACTTGGGAGTATGCCTGGAATCGAATTCCGAGGTCCCAAGCCCGAGAAATGAATTTTTGAAAGAAATTATTTTACTGAAAATATAAGAGTTTTTGGAAGTTTGATTATACTTGAAATTTATGGTATGGGGCCCATATTTTGAATCCGGAGCTCGGTACAGGTTCAATATGACATTTAAGATGCGTCTGTGAAATTTGGTAAGAAACGGAAGTCGTTTGATGTGATTCGGACCCGTAGTTGTGAAATTTGATACTTTGAAAGTTTTTAGACTTTTCTTAGATTTCTATGCTAAATTCGTTATTTAAGATGTTATTTTGACGATTTGATCGCACGAGCAAGTCCGTATGATGTTTCTAGACTTGAGTGCATGTTTGGTTTACAGCCCCGAGGGCTCGGGTGAGTTTCGGATAGGCGTCAGAGTATTTTTGGACTTACAAAATCTGGTGTTCTTGCTGTTTGCTGGTGTCTAGGTTTTTGTGCAATGCGATCGCTTAGGAAGGTTTGCGATCGCATAGTGTAGTCTCAGGGGGCCATATTTTGTTCTATGCGATCGCATAGGAAGGTCCGCGATCGCATAGAGTTAATTCTGGGGGACATCATTTGTTCTATGGAATTGCATAGGTAGATCCGCGATAGAATAAAGTTAATTCTGGGGGTCACCATTTGTTCTATGCGATCGCATAGGTACGTCCGCGATAGCATAGTGTTAATTCGGGGGGTCACCATTTGTTCTGTGCGAACGCATCCAATCGTGTGCGAACGACATAGGTTCCTTGTCCAGTTATTTTAAAACAGTAGCAAAACAGGATTTCTTCAAAACTTCATGACTTTTTCACTTAAACTCGAACTTGGACGATTTTTGAAGAGGGATTTCACCACAAAACCATAGGTATGTGTTCTTAGACTTGTTTTCTTCATTTCCATTAACACCCACTAGATTTCTAGGCCTAAATCATGTTCTTAAGGGTAGAAAATTGGGGATTTGGGTAGAGTTAGGGCTTTTTTGAATAATTGGAATTTAGACCTCGTTTTGGGGTCGGATTCCGAAACTAATTACATATTCGGGCTCGTGGGTGAATGGGTGATCGGGTTTTGGTTCGAACCTTGTGTTTTGACCAAGCGGGCCCGGGATCGATTTTTGACTTTTTGGAAAAAATGATAGAAAACCTATAATTTAGCATTAGGATTGAATTATTTAGCATATATTGATGTTGTTAAATTAATTTAGACTAGATACGAGTTATTTGGAGGTGAATTCGAAAGGAAAAGCGATGTTTGAGGCTTGAGTTGGCCGTGGAAGTTTGAGGTAAGTGTTTGGTCTAACCTTAGCTTGAGGGATTATGAGTTGTGTCTTATTTGCAATGTGTTAATTGTGGAGTACGACGTATAGGCATGGTGACGAGTATCTATACGTCGATGTCAAGCATGCCTGTGAGTCTTGTATTGTAATTGTTGTGACTCTGCTGAGGTTTATTCGTGTTTCATATAAGGATTATCATTATTGTTCCCTTGCCGGGATGTTGTTGTGATATTATTGTTCCTTTGTCGGGATGCTGTTATATTATTGTTCCATTGCCGGGATGTTGTTGTTATATTATTGTTCCCTTGCCGGGATGTTGTTGTTATATTATTGTTCCCTTGCCGGGATGTTGTTGTTATATCATTGTTCCCTGTGAGCACGTGATTTTTGCCCTATATGAAATACTCCTATAAAATCCCAAGAAAATAGATTTTTGTTAATTATTTGCCATTTTAGGAATTCTTGTAGAATTTTATTTAATTGTTTGCATTTTTGTGTGCATGTTTAAGTTTTATTTAATTCATAAAAAATACAAAAATACATCGCATTTTTATTTAGGATTTAATTTTATATTTTTAGATTAATTAGTAAATTAGTGTTTTGCAAAAATAGAAAATCACAAAAATGGTTTATTTTGCATTGCTTAATTTTTAGCTTTAAATTTTGTTAGTTTTCCTTTAATTTGGTATTTAATTAGTTGTGGTAATTATTAGAGTTAATTAATTTAATTTGGTAGGATAATTTGGGTTAGGAATTAAATTAGGTTTTACTTTATTTATATTTTGTTTTTAAAAGAAAAAAGGAATTAAAAAGAAATTTGAAAGGGAAAAGAAAACAATGAAGAAAATCAGATTTTTTGGGCCAAAAATTCGAATTTCCCAAGCCCAAACCAATTTTCCCCTTAAACCCGTCTAAATACCCGTTGATCCAAGCCTAAATCCGCCCAAAACCCGGTACAATCTCCTACCTAATGTAAACGACCCCATTTTTGATCCTTGAATCCCAGCCCTTGATTTTCCATGATCCAACGGTCGTGAACTATGGGTATTGACAGTATAAAACTGTCCGAACCCTTGCACCCCCCCGTCTCATCTCTCGAATACCCTCATCTCTGAAGAACCCTAGAGACGCCGCCCCTATTTTCCACCGCTTCAGGCAGCGGCGCCACCCCCAAACCACCCCAAATTCACACCCTAGAACCCCCTTCATCCCCTCATACCAAATCCATAACCATTTTCCTTCGAATCACCCCAGAACGTGTCGAATCTTGAATCAAAGGCATGAACCCTAAATCCCAAAGTCCGAATCAGTGTGTTTAACGAAGGTTTAAGGCCGAAATGGGCTTCACTCGTGAGTTTTCGTTTGAGAACACACGGTTAAGGCCCCTTTCGTTCAAAAATCAAGTTTTTTGGAAGATTTTTAAAGAATGTAGTTGCCTGGTTTAGGTACTTTTCAATTCTTTTCTTTTCTTTCATTTTTTCTTCTGCTTCTTATTTCATTTCGTTTAAATTCTAGCTCCCATCTCCTCTAACTTCGCCTCCCCCGTTTTGTTTTAGTTTTTTAATTAGTTTTTGTTTGTGTGTGTTGAAATCGAATTTATTCATGCATGTTTTCTTTTTATTTATTTCTCTGTTTCTTTGTATGTTTTCATTTTTCTGGTTTACAAAGAAAATAAATTTGACTTTTCTTTTGGGTGATTCTGCTTAGCCCAATGATTCTATATGGATTATGAAATCAGAAAGCCCAAAAAGGGAGTTGAATTGGTTTTTTACAGACCCATTAAGACTTTGAATTGGGTCAATTTGACCCATATCTGACCCATGATTTCTGAGTTAATTAACAGGGCCCTAAGGGGTAAATCGGGGAATTTAAGTAGGGAATCTCTTAGTAACTGATTTAGGCAGCTTCTGGGAAGGTGCCATTAGGACTTAACTGAAATTCTAAATTTTACATTAAAGGTATGTGAGCAAAAACTAAAATTTCAAAAGGTTTAAAATGCAAAATTGTTTTCAGCATTGCTGCTCTAATACCTTGCCTATAAAGGCACCTTTCCTTCAAGCTCAAGTCAGAGAAAAATTAGAGATAAAAAATCCTTAAAAAAAAACTGAAACGGCTAAGTCTTGAGAGAACTCTGAAATAACACTAAATTCCTGCATTTCTTGGTCGAAAACTGCTCAAAATTTAGCTTGGTTTCTGGTTTTCTGATCTTCCTTGTTAGCTAAAAGTTCTGAAGAAGGTTCACAGTCTCGTATTTGGGTGAAAATGGTTTGAGTCTTAGGTTTTTGAAAGTCTGGTTTGAGTTTGTTTGTTGAGTAACTGTTTCATTGCTGGGCTCTAAGTTGATTTTTGCTGCTGCTCTTTGCTGATTCTTCACCCTTTTGTTTCTCTTTCGATTCCAGGTATTCCCACACCTCTTAGTGTATGAACAATGGAAGAACATGAAGTTTGTTTGATTGAGCTGAAAGTCTGTAACAAAGCAGTTGGTTAAATGCTATTTCTGCACTTCTAAAATTAGCTGATTTCTACACTTCAGTTTAGTTTCGTTATGTATACATTTGACCATTTTTGTTGTTAATTCTCTTTGAGTTTTTGAAAGTTTCAAGTAGCTACTCTAATTTAGATGATTGGTTTGTTAAAAGGACCGAAACTTTGTTGAATATGAGGACTTTTGGTTCTTCTGTGTATTTAAATGTTAAAGAAGACAATGTATGATTTATAGATCTCGTTTGACTTGCTTGAGAATCCCCTCTCGAAACCCTCTCTCCAGGAATATGAATTTATTTTAAAATCCCATTAAGTGATCTGATGAAAGCTGAAATAGGAGTTGTGTATGTTTTGATAGCAATACCAATAGAGTGAATGATTATAATGCTCTATGGAAGTTTTACCAAGTGTTTTAGTTTCAGTAGTGGGTAGAAATGCTTATGATTTTCTGAGTCAATGTGGTTTGAATGTTATTGATCATAAGGTTCTATTCTTGTATTGAAAACGAAGGCATGCTCTTGTTTCTGTTCATCATAAAATCTTGTCGTGTAGTTTAAAGGGCTAGGGGGTTTAATATCATAAAAATGTTATTTGTTTTTTTCTTCAAATGTATGCTAAAAATGCAAAGTTTTTTAGGTTGATGGGCTTAACATGAAGCCCAGAAAAGATCAGCCTATAGTCATGAAATATGGCTCTCGTGTGGGTTTGATTTTAGATCCCCTGGTTTTCAGTATTTGCCCATGTTCGCAAAAGAGCCTGATTAGTTCAATAACACTAGGATTTCGATAAAAGTCCCTTTTAAAAGATGTTGATTCAATTTTCAGATGTCTTGAGCTTTTATTAATTTGTGTTTAAGTAATGTTTGTACACCTCATTGTTCTGTGATTTGGGCTCAACGATTGGCCCAGTCAGTGTAAAGAGTTTGACCGCCTGGACTGCCCCCTCACACATTTTTCAGCTTGGGCATGTTCTAGTCCAGGAGCCCAACGATCCTGTGTAAATAACCATCATACAATCAATGGCTTTAGCTACGAAAAAGGCATTTTGAATATTTAGACAATTAGATTTGAGGCGTGCCATATTAAGTAAGATATAGTTTATGGCCCTCAAAAGCTTAGTTCAAGTTTTCCTTTAAAATTGGAATCGAGGTGTGCCGTGCCAAATAATATCTCAAAATGCATGGCCCTCGCTTAATTAATATTTAAATCCTTAGAAATCGAGGTGTGCCATTTAGTTGAATTTTTCATGGCCCTCGCTAATGTGAAAGGGCGTAGTTGCTTTAGGCGCGCTATTTGAAAATTACCTTCCTAAACTCGGGTATGCATTTATGTGACCCAAATCCAAATCTCAACAACGTTAGATAAAATGTGTCGTGGATTGCGGGTGCATTTATGTGACGTGGTTCAAGACGTATTTTAGATGATGTTGAATCTTTCCTAAAAAACAAATTAAATAAAAGCGGTTATAAAGTTAAAATTGAACCATAGGTTAAAACATGTATTAAAATAAGATAATAGGCCAATTATGATAGTTTAAGCGACCGTGCTAGAACCACGGAATCCGCGGGTGCCTAATACCTTCCCTCGGGTTAACAGAATTCCTTATTCAGAATTTCTGGTTCGCAGACTTCAAAAGGAAGTCGAATTTTTCCTCGATCTGGTATTTTAAAATAAACCGGTGACTTGGGACACCAGAAAACAAACCATCCCAAGTGGCGACTCTGAATAAAAATGAATAAATAATCCCATTTCGAATAATGTCACTTAAAGTGAAAAAACTCCCTTGTACTACCGTCGGGTGTGTAAAAAGGAGGTGTGACATTCCCTTGTTGGGATGTTGTTGTTATATTATTGTTCCCTTGCCGGGATTCTTTTATGATTGGCATTGATAACTGAAATGGGAGCGGGTTGCACGCCTGCAACGGTAATATATAAAATGGGAGTGGGTTGCACGCCTGCAACAATAATATATATGAAATGGGAGCGGGTTGCATGCCTGCAACGGTAATATATGAAATGGGAGTGAGTTGCACGCCTGCAACGGTAATATATGCAATGGGAGCGGGTTGCACGCCTGCAACGGTAATATATGAAATGGGAGCGGGTTGCACCGCCTGCAACGGTAATATATGAAATGGGAGCGGGTTGCACGCCTGCAACGGTAATATATGAAATGGGAGCGGGTTTCACGCCTGCAATGGTACTATATGAAATGGTTGCACGCCTGCAACGATATTATATAAAATGGGATCGGGTTGCACGCCTGCAACGGTATTACATGTGTACTTTCTTATTTTCTTATCTTTTGCTGGTATTTGATTTATGGCGTTCTTTACATTTTTCTACTGTTATTCTGTTGTTACCTATTACTCCCCACAGCATGTTCCCCCGCCCAACTTTAGCTGTAATTATCTGCTTTTATTTTCCGCTATATATGATTTAACTGCATAGGTTTATTTGGCAGTCTGGTCCTAGCCTCGTCACTACTTCGCCGAGGTTAGGCTAGGCACTTACTAGTACATGAGGTCGGTTGTGCTGATACTACATTCTGCACTGTGTGCAGATATTGATACCCGAGTGTTTGGACCACAGTGAGGGTGCTGTCTTTAGTCCATTCAGGCGACCCGAGGTAGTCCTGCAGACGTCCGCAGGCCTTGGCGTCTCCTCCTATCATCTCCCTTTCTGTTTTTACTCATTCAGAGACAGATTTATGTAATTCTATTCATACCTTGTTTGTAGTATTCTTAGATAGTCCGTGACTTGTGACACAAAATTCTGGGTAGTATTGTACTTCAGACTATGTAGCAGTATTTGGTTGAATTATTAAGTTTTTCGTCTTCCGCATTTTTGGTTATTTAATTTATTCCGCTGCTTAATCACTTATTATTTTAAATTATTGAACATGTTTAATAAAAGGAAGGTACTGATTTTATAATATTTGGCTTGCCTAGCTTCCACGAGTAGGCACCATCACGACTCCCGAGGGTGAAAAATCCGGGTCGTGACAGATTCGTGACTCCGGGTATTAGGTGTTTTGGTCGCGTGAGCGAGTTCGTATAATGGTTTTAGAATTATGTGGATGTTTGGTGTGGAGCCCAGAGGCTCGCGTGAGTTTCAGAAGCGTTTCGAAGAGTTGAGAGAGTTTAGATTTTGCTGGTGCTTCAGGTCTCGCAAATGCGAGATCCTGTTCGCATTTGCGAGGTGGGCACTGCTTTTGGGAAATTTTTACAGTGTGTGCTATCTTTGCAAATGCGAAGCCAGAGACGCATTTGCGATGGTGCTTTGGGATGGGGAATTCCGCATTTGTAATCATGATGTCGCTTTTGCGAAGTGTTCTTAGTTCGCATTTGCAAACATAATGTCGCGTTTGCGACATTGGTAGGATTGTGATGGGTGTCGCTTTTGTGATCATTCTTTGCATTTGCGTACCCCAAGTCGCATTTGCGACTCTTTCACCTGAACAAAAGGGATTGAAATGGGAGTTAGCTTCATTTAACATCTAAATCATGAGATCTGAAGGGAAATCGTGGGGAATTTTATCTATTATTGAAAAAATAAAAATTTGAGATTTGGGAGTCGAATTGGTCTCGGATTTGAAAACAAAACACATATATGGACTTGTGGGGTTATGGGTAGTCAAGATCTATCCTTGGACTCGGGTTTTGACCGGGCGAGCCCGGGGTTGACTTTTATTGACTTTTGGAGAATTGTGTAAAGATCTTAACTTTATTTATTGGGATCGATTTCTCTTACATTATTTGATGTTATTAAGTCGATTTTGGTTAGATTTGAGCCGAGCGGAGGTGAATTTTAGAGGAAAGGTGTTTTTAGATTATTGATTGAGGGCTTTTGAGGTAAGTATCTTGCCTAGTTTTGTGTGGAGGAACTACTCCATAGGGATTGATTTAATTGCACTATTTGAACTATGTGGAAGGCATGTACGTGGGGTGATGAGTGTGTACGCGGCCTTATATATGAAAATTGACCGGATTATACTCTTAGGTTTCTTATATGCATGTAATGGACGTTGCCATATCATGTTATTTCTTCCATTGTCAAGTTTACTCTTATATGCTTTAATTGAAATTGTTACCTCTTTTATCGTCATATACTCTCTTTTATTGTTGAGTTATTCTTATTTGAAGTTCTCACTACATGTTATCTCTTTCATTAGTTATTCATATTTGAAGTTTTTACTACGTGTAATCTCTTTCAATGTCGGGTTTATTCTTCCGTTCATTGTGTTGTAATTCTTGTGTTGATTTACTTTCCGCACTCTTGTTGTTGTTGTTTTGTAATCACTGTTGTTCAGTCATGGGCTATGTATTATTGTGGTATTGGTATTGTTGTTATGGAAATGTTATGACATATGAGCATGTGTGGTGCGAGTTGTTATGTTGTGTTGTTGTGTTCTTGGCACAGGCGGGCTTGTTGAAAGGATTGTCAAGGTTTTTGCACGAGTGCCGTGCTATTATTATTATTATTATTATTATTATTATTATTATTATTATTATTATTATTATTATTATTATTATTATTATTATTGATATTTCACATGCGGCGAGACAAGGCGGGATATATACATATGTGGGGCTTGTTCATGTGGCTGACAAGATGTGATAATTATTGATGCGCGTGTGGCGAGGCACGGGAAGCGAGGCTTAGATGGTTTGGACATGTGAGGAGGAGAAGTTTTGCCGCCCATGTAAGGAGGTGTGAGGGGTTGACATTGGAGGGCCTAAAGATAGGTAGAGGTTGGCCGAAAAAGAATTAGGGAGAGGTGATATGTCATGATATGGCGCTGCTACAGGTGACCGAGGACACGACCCTTGATAGGAAGGTGTGGAGGTCTAAGATTAGGGTAGTAGGTTAGGTAGTCTATATTTTTCATATCGGTAGTACTAATATTACTCTCGCTTTCTGTTGGAATTAGGTTTCTATGACTACCTGTCATTTCTTGCATTTTGGTCATCTTACTATTTTCTTGTTATTTATGCTGCTTTTACATGGCTTATCGGTGTTGTTCCTTCCTATTTTTCTTTTCATTAAAGTAGTGCTTATGCTTTCCTGAGCCGAGGGTCTATTGAAAATAATATCTTTATCTCCACAAGGTAGGGGTAAGGTCTCGTACATTCTACCCTCCCCAGACCCCACTATGTGAGTTATACCGGGTGTGTTGTTGTTGTTGTTGTTATTGTTGTGTGGTGAGACAAGGCGGACATTTAATATATTGTTGCGCACGCGGCGAGATAAGTGGGGCTGTGTCAAGAATGATATGTGATGACATGTGGGCATATTATTGATGATATTCGTGTAATGGTGTGATGTTCCTTGTGTGTGTCATGAATATTATGTGACTTGTGGTGTTATTTCTAAGTTTCCAATCAATATCTCTTACAAAACTTGTTGACTTGGGTTGTGATAGTACACTTGAACATGCATACAGCGTAACATGTCATTTATACCAATTCAGGAGTATGAAGCTTGATCTTTGATCATGCACATGTATTCTTGTATATCTGTTTTCTCTGCAATACGGTGGGACTGTTAGCCTATGACCATGCCGGGCGGATTGAGATATTGAGCCTGTGATCATGCCAGACGAATTATATATGATATTGGCATGTGACCACGCCGAACGAATTATGATAGTGAGCCTATGATCATGCCGGGCGAATTGTGTTATTGGCATGTAAGTTATCCGTGCGGCTGTGATAGGTAATGTGGGCACGAGGTGCCATGTGTATATGATTCGTGATTTGGGACTCGTGATCTGTGATTATGAGGTAAGGCACCTCGGGGTGATTCTTGTTGCAAACCTGGTTAGAATATCTTGATTATATGGTTGTCGCTTGTTGTGGTTAATTGGCTTTACTGGTAGTTTAACTTCGTTCTGATCATTTTGCTGCGTCATCACCTGTTTACTCCTTGTTGCTATTTATTGTTTTTATTTTTCATTGCTAGCATTATATTGTTATTCCTTCCATGTTTAGCTTTATATTGATATTCTTTCCTCTGTTAGCTTTATATTAATACTTTGCACAAGTTATTATGTCTAGTAGATGTCTTGACTTGTACCTCGTCACTACTCCACCGAGATTAGTCTTGATACTTACTGGGTACCAATTGTGGTATACTCATACTATGCTTCTGCACATTTTTGTGTAGATCCAGGTACTTTGAAGCATGCCGGTCCTTAGTTAGCTGATTGTGAGTTGCTGCGGAGACTTCAAGATATACCTGCCAGTGCATTTGCAGGCCTCGGTGTTACCTTTCGTTGTCTTTCATTACCATTATTTATTTTAAATTCCAGAACAATTTTGTATTTAGAGATTTAGTGTGCCCAGTAGAGTTTATGACTCCGTACTACAGGTTTTGGGGTTGTATGACCGATGTTCGGTTCAGTTATGTTATTTTAGTTATCAGTTAACGTTTTGTAGTTAAGTTGGTTAATTCTGTTAATTTTCAATATGTGTTAGGCTTACCTAGTCCTAAGGACTAGGTGCCATCACGATCCTTAAGGTAGAATTTTGGATCGTGACAGCTACGCGCTCTGGGTGGCGCACATGTGAGGTTATTGGGCCCATATGCATGCAGCGAGGTATTATCCATGTTCGGGATAGTGAATAGGCTATTATATGCCCTGAATTGATTGGTAAGCTTCATGTTATCATGCTTCTTATGTGTACCCCCTTCTATGAGCTGATTGAATCATGTTAGAGATTATTTGTTGGTTGATCTCTTGGTTAAATATGTTAGTTGCTATTCTTGTGGCGTAATCACCTGATTTGAACCATGGTAGTACATTTCGCACATGCCTACACCTTAGCATGTCACTTATATCAGTCCACGAGTATGTAATTTGATATCCATTATTCATGTACATGTGTTTTTGTATGCTTTCTGTGTGATCAGTGCGGATCTGAGTTATGTCAGCACGTGAGTTGTCTGTGCAGCGTGTGGATAAGGATCCATCCCCTTAGGGTCACCCTCTCATGTTTCTCTTTTGATGGTGTACACATAGTATGAGAAAAACTGGCCAGTGTTTCGTTTGGATATCACATTTTTTCTCTACTTTGCAATTTCCTTGGATGTATACATGTTTTATTCACATATCTTCTCTATATGCTAGACCATGAATGTATACAACACCTTGTTTTACATATCTTCTCTATATGCTGGATTATTAACTGAAATAGAGCATGTTACGTTATGTATGTGCACCAAGGTGGCTTTATCTGTGATTCATGACTTGATAATATTATTGCTGTGTACTTGTGAGACTTACGAACTAAATAGGTTATTAGCGAGTATCATTGATAATTCTTGCCTCTATTACCTCGCTAAGGTTATGTTTGATACTTACTGAGTACATGGGGTCGGTTGTACTCATACTATACTCTGTACTTAATTATGCAGATCCAGGTGTTGGATCGAGCCGTGAGTCGCTGTGATCTGTTGTTGTGACTATCTTTGGGAGAGAGGTAGAGTTGCATCTTGATCGCAGTCTTTGGCATATCTTTTCTTTTTAGTACTGTTATTTTCATTCAGGCAGTACTTTCATTTGTATTCCAGACTTTATACTTCTATTTTAGAGCTCATGACTCTGTATTATTAGATCATGGAGATTTTATGTATTGATGCAGTTATTTATGTCAGTTAGTTTTGGATTTATTATAATTTCGTTAATTCTGTTATTATGTTCCGCTTTTTGTTATGTTTGGCTTACCTAGCAAGTGAGTTATGCGCCATCACAACCGGTTAGTGATTTTAGATCGTGACAGTTACATTGATCCAAATGCTTGTTTACCAAAAGAGTTTAAATGATCCTGAATTACTCCAGCCTCGAGATATTGAGTTGTATTTTCAAATTCTTTCCCACATTCTATATACGAACACTAGGACTTGAACATGCAGTAACGGCGAGAGTGATCTTGCAAAAAATAATAAAATACAGACCACCAGGACTCTAAAAGACTATAAAATATGTTTAACAGTTCCGAGATCGCAGATCTACATGATTTGGTCAAAAAGAGCAAAAAAGTCAGAAAAAAAAGGACATAAATTAGTATATTGTCGCACATGTTGGTCATATATCTAAATGATAGAAATAAGAGTATCACTTTTCACCTTTATATCTTGACTTCCCTTGCACCAAACCTCCCATTTTTTCCTCTTTCTCTCTTTTCAGTTTTCTGGCAATCTAAGGTTTAAAATTTGATAATCGTCATGTGTCTGCGCTCATTCATTTGGAGTTTTTTCCCCTTTTGACTTGAGTGATTAAATAGGAACACGGGAAAAAAAAGACGACGGAAAGACTTGGATTGCCTTTGTATTTTTTTTTAATGGGTTTTTACTTGCACACTAGTTCCAATCTGAATTACTAACCAATTACCATGATAGACAAATTGAGCATATTCTTCCCAAACTCTAATATAATCAGTAAAAAGAATTCGCATTATCTCTGTGCCGTGGAAGAATATGACGGGTCAACTAATTTGAGATAATAAAACTAAAAGATGTTAAAATCTGAATCACGTTGGATTTAAGATGACGTTATTTATCTATTCCAAATTGAAGGAGCATTTTCTTATGCCACGTCGGTTAGAACTGTTTATTAACATGAATTATTACCGGAAAAAGAAAATGAACAGGAACAACCAAAAGACAAACAAAAAGTTCTACCAACTTATTTAAATAATTTACGACAAATTTTTTTTCACTTTTTAATTTTATAATGGAACTTTCAAAATCAAGAAAGAGAGTGCATGTTTATCCTATTGTAATGAATATTTAAATCTTAATATTATCTTCGAGATCCGCTAATCGCGTGCCATTGCACGAGTACAAAGTAACTCATGAATCATGATTCATGAACCTCATTATGAATTGTTTAGTTCTCATTATGTACGTTAACATATTCAATTTTGAATTCGCATAGTAGCTGCTTATTATATATATGCCTATTGGAGTCTTAGTTTGCTCTAACCATCATCCGTTGACCCCCAAATACGATCCCGGCTTAATTTCTTGAACTTTTACTCATACTTCAAAGCTCCAAATCACTTGAATTCATTTTTAAATTGAGTATTTGCATTTGAATGAAATCCATCAGGAGTTCCTTCTCGAGAACGCCGAGGCGAGCTTTATGGAGAAGGGATCGGAGTGTGAACATCTTGTGGGTCCCCTTGGAGTTGATGATTTCCTTGGTTTCCCTGGGTGTTATCGTTAACATTTGACATGATCGTTGATGTAACGAAATAGATAAGGTTAAGAGAAAAAAAATAGATTATCAGATTCCCAGTAACGGAACCAATTTGTTTAACCAGAAAATGAAATTTTGATTAAAGAGATAATTTAGAAGAACACGGGTTACTGATAATCGCAAGAATGAATAAAAGAAAGCAATTCGGATAGCAAGAATATAATCGAGGAAAACAAGTAAACTAAAGTTTATTTAGGTAGTGTTTTGTGTCCCCGCAATTGATCAATTATCTCCCCTTTATAGGTCCCTTGGGATAAGCGTTTTGTCTGTGTCATAATAAGGCTATTATGGGCAATTAAAGACATTAAATACATTAAATGCTACGTGACATAATCATTATATTTAATACAGATTCTCTAACGTTTTTGGTATTTAATGCTTATTAAATACTGTATCTGGACTCTCGTTTTTGGGTACGCGCGTTGCGCGTGTACACCGTCCCAATGAATAAATTTTTTAAAGAAAAATACATAAATATTCTATTAAAATACTTTTGCTTGTTTGTTTTCTTAAAAAAAGTTTTTACCAATTTTTCCATTATTCTGTATTTATATTTTACCTTCACAAAATACATGTACATATGGTTTTCTATCCATCATAACCTAGGTTTCTTTTTACTTTTTTTCCCACGTATAAATGGAAAGTGTTTCATATCACTTAGATATTTGCATTAGTTTGTACACAAAAACTATATTGCTAAAATATTTTGTTCTAAAATATTCTGAAAGAAACAAAAAATTATAGTTGGAACCGTCAATCTATAGCATTTCATACAAAATTATGAAAGAACAAAAATGAACTCCATAAAAAGAAAATTATTTTTTAATTAGATTAAAGTTCCGAAAATATATGTACATTCTAAATGAGTATCACATAAACATTTCAAATATTAGTAAAGTAAACATTATTATTGAAATCCGGATATCATTAAATCAAGCATTTTTTAAATTTTATTTACTCAATTCCCGGAAGAGTACCATATATATTATGTATCATGATGTATATGCATATAATAAACAATGGAAGAGACTCAATAGCATAAACAACAAAACAAACAAAAATATTGGAGGAACGTATATACCTCATAAGAATTCACAAAATATTTGTCAAAATACCTAGCTTCTTCAATTGTTGGCTATGCTCAAATTCTCAGAAACCAAAACTATCTTGTTCTTCCCATCTCAATTTAACGCGAGAGTTATTTAAAAGGGTAATATATGTGAAACGTAATATCCCTTCCAGATCATCAATTTTTTTTGTTGTACAAGGAACACGATGGAGTTGGAAGAATATATTGTGAATAATATCGTGGTGAGCAAGAGAATTCCAATTGAAGAGTGTCTTTTTTGCATTAGAATCTAGAATTCTATTATTAGTTTCTTCCTTTTTATTTATGTCTAAATTTTAGGAATATATACATTTCTTATCTTTTTTGTATTTACCTAGGATTCTAAGAATTTTTCTTCTTATAATATCGGATACAATTTCATTGTTTATAAGTTTCAAAGCTAATAAATCTACATTTATATATAAAAAAAAAAGTTAGATATCAAAGTTCTAAATATTAGAGAAGTTAACATGAAAAGTTATTACATAGTTAAAATATGGAAAAGATTTATATAAGTCAAATAACAATCAATTTAAAATTCTAAATATTAAAAATTTTTATGTTTCAAATAAGGAAAGATTTAATAATAAAAATTTAATAGATTTCAAAGTCATAAATATTAGAAAAATAATTTAATTACTATGTCCGATGTGAAATCTAATTTAAAGGGTAAAAAAGACGAATGACAGTTCGCTAAGAGGCTTCGTGATATCGAGTCATGTAATACATGTTTCAGATGATATATTGTAAAATTTAAGAGAACGCAGCCGGTGATGTGCAGATTCAATTAATTAGAATCAGTAAAGAGTACCTAATACGATTGGAGGACATAAAAAGATTTTTATTTCAATAACTTCATTGTTAATGGTGGTAAAGCAGAGTAGCATAGTTTACTATCTTGTATTTGCACATTTTTTATGTGTATCGTCTGTATTTTAGAAGGGAAAATATTTAACATAAATATTATCTGTATTTTATGTGGAGGTAACATAAAATAGTTGATGATAGAACGTAACTCGTAAATGTTTTCTAAATTAGTTCTAATACCGAAAGGAAAAAAGCAATTTTTCTTATATCGATCACCTTTTTGTACTAACTGTACTTGAATTGGGTTAATCGAATTTGTTTTATCTTACATAATATATAGGAACAACTTGAGTAGGTATAGCTATTAGCAATTATACTTATAAAATATAGGCAAAAATAATCTTGAATTAATAAGAGCTTTAATTGATATGAGTTAAAATGCCTAACCTATTTTCTGAATAATCACTTTTGAATTGATAATTTATATGAAACATTGTCTATCAAGACGGAGGTCTATTATTACATAACTCCAAAAACAGACTAAAGGTTAGAGAATTTACCTTAAATTACAAGTAAATTTACGAAAAGAATGTGACATATTGGCTTCTTCGACAGCGTCAATAACCTTAAAAACAGTTTTATGGTCTTTCCCCCTAAAAAAAATTACTGAATCCTAAATCTAAACATAGAAAAGAACCTAAACCTAAATAAATAAAAGAGACGTCAATAAAATCTAATTGCCAACGAATTCTAAACCTATAATGAATCCTAATTAGTTGCAGAATCTTAAACTTTAATAAAGAAAAGTTGCACTCAACAAAAAGAAAGGCAATAAAACGGCACTTTTTTTATTTTTCTTTCAATTTTTGTTTATTAGTGTTTGTAATTACAATTTTATCCAACATATAAAATATACTTATGAGGGGTAAAAAAGGCGAATAATATTTCGATAGGGGCTTCGTGCTTTTAATATAGTGTAGATTATCTTAAATATTTCGCATAGATTACTTCCACTAGGTTCTTTTTCTTTTTGTTTTTCTTTTGTTTTCCTTTTTTCAAAGTTAAGCTTGACCCCACTATACTATATTCTTGGCAGCAATGAACATGTAGAGGGTTAAATTTTGAAATGTTATAGTGTATGGGTCAAAATTTGAACACACGTGAATTAGCGTTAATAGGAATGATAAGAGGTAGACTAAGCCGTGGTCGTACCCACAGGGTGTAATAACAACGAAGACCTCGGCCACTGCCGAGATCGAGCCATCAAAAAGCCTGTATGGTGAAGTAAATATCGTGATATTTGAGGGAGGCGATGTGAAGGACAATCAAGGGATGAAGACATTCTGGTTAATGACCGATGGACAAAAGGGAATACTGATAATATATATAGGATGTAAGAAGACAAGAAAAGGGGGCTTTCTCTCCAAGAGAAATGAGAAGAACAGAAGACCGAGAAAAGGCTTAGATAGCAAATACAAATCTCTGTAGTCGTGATTATTGAATTAAGGAAGCTAGATCCCGTTACTGCCAATGGCATTCCATCTTTTTCGTTTTTATCACCACATTATGGGATGATATGTCAAGAATGTAAGCTTATTGTTTATACTTGATGTCTTTTAATGATCTCAAATCGGGCTATAAGTTTGATTATATCTCATTCTCTTATTCAATACGCTTAGATCTAGAGTTAATTATCCTTTGCTAAGATTTATCCTCTATTTTATCATTAATTAGTTTAACAAAGAGTTTAACACTTTTTGGTCAAACAATTTGGCGCCGTTTGTGGGGATTTCTTAGCCAAATTTTTAGTTTCCTTTAGATCTAAAACCAGCCAAGTATCACTTCGAGGCTGTCATAGCCTCACCATCTCGGTGTAAACACCAACTCGAAAAGTGATGGATAAGCTTTTGAGATAACCGAACAAATCTAGGTCAGATCTCTACTTGAAATCTAAATTGTGTTCGAGGTCTATGCAAAACCCACGCCTCATCTGTAGCGTTGGTTTTGGCACGTCATATGCATGTTTAAAGTAGGGTCGCGGTACCTGCGCACTCGACATGACCACAATCCTATTTGACGTATTCACCTTATATATTGGCATGTACTCCGACCTCTTAGGAAGGGACGATAGCCTACTGTGTAATTCTTTGAAATAACGGGCGTATCCTGCCTTATTTTCATACCCACACGCACTATGTGATTTATGAACAAAGTATGACATGTTTCCCTTATTGATTGCGCATGTCGGACGGGATCGGATTGGGACTCGGTCTCGATATCCCAACGGGCAAGGTAAGCCCAACCCACGAGAAGCTTAGACGCGACTAATGACGAAGCCAAACACGGCTGCCAAATCTGAAACCGCCATTCGAGCACGGGGCGAAGCGAGCGACCCTACAATGTTTTTCCCCCTTTTACCAACTTACCAGGCCAAGGTAACGAGCAATTTTGTTTGGGTTTAACTTATCACGCTCTCTTTTTGGTTAAGAACAGGAACACGAGCATTCTCACAGGAACGCGAACAAGGAACGAACACCACCAAACACACAAGGAAAATGTTTCGTACCATACCATCTCGCAAGCAACGACCGAGCAAAGCCCTCTAAGCCGCACCATTCCATAAATAACAGAAACGGCTCAGAGCAGGTCGATGTTATTGAGAAACAATCTTCAGAACCGGGGACTGAGCGATGGGCCCATGAAATGCATAGTACTCTCCAGCGAAAGCAAAGTTATACGAACTAGGACTCATCCCGACGCACAATACTCTCCAACGAAAGCGAAGTTAAACGAACTGGGACTCATCCCGACGCACACATAAACAATACGGCGACGAGTAATGTTCTCCAACAAAAGTAATGCAATGGGTTACGGTTCGACCTTGCTCGAATTAACACCCTTATGGCCATCGGCCATCGCCAAATGAAAGAAAAATTCGACCTCGCTCGAATTCACAACGGGTTACAATTTTGACCTCGCTCGAATTAACGCCCTTACGGCCGTTGACCATCGCCAAATGAAAGAAAAATTCGAACTCGCTCGAATTCACAACAGGTTACAATTTCGACCTTGCTCGAATTAACATCCTTACGACCGTCGACCATCGCCAAATGAAAGAAAAATTCAACCTCGCTCGAACTCACGACGGGTTACAATTTCGACCTCGCTCGAATTAACACCCTTACGGCCGTCGGCCATCACCAAATAAAGAAATATTCGACCTCACTCGAATTCACAACGGGTTACAATTTCGACCTCGCTCGAGTTAACACCCCTACGGCCATCGGCCATCGCTAAATGAAAGAATAATTTGACCTCGCTCGAATTCACAACGGGTTACAATTTTGACCTCTCTCGAATTAACACCCTTATGGCCATCAGCCATCACCAAAGGAAAGAAGAGTTCGATCTCGCTCCAATTTATAACGGGTTACAATTTCGAGCTTTCTCGAATTAACACCCTTACAGCCGTCGACCATCGTCCAGTGGAAGTAAAAATTCGCCCACCCAAATCAACAAATTAAAGCTTGACCCCGTCGAACTCATAACGGGTCATAGAACGGTCTCACGTGAGCTCGCCCCCTGCCATCACTAAATCCGCCATGAAAAATTAACTTCACCTAAGTTGGCAAGTCTAAATTCGACCTAGTTCGAATATATAAGTCAAAACCGACTTCGCCCAAGTTGGCGAGTCTAAATTCGACCTCGTTCGAATATATAAGTCAAAATTGACTTCGCCCAAGTTGGCAAGTCTAAATTCGACCTCGTTCGAATATACTAATCAAGGTTGATTCCGCCCAAGTTGGCAAACCAGAAGTCAACCTCGCCCGAACTTGCAGAACCGAAGTGACTTCATTCAAACTGACACAACGAGATCCGACTTCACTCGGATCAAGCAAACTAGGTCTGCCCTCATTCGAATTCTCGATTAAAAGGTCAGGGACTCATACCGGAGAAATCCGAAAATCTTCTCTCCAAGAAAGAAAAAAAACAAAAGAAACGGGAGAGGAGGAGAAAGAAAGTCAAAAGATACACAAACAAAGGCGAAGCAACTATTTTATTCAAATATACGTGCGCAATAGCCGCGCCCTATAAAAGGCCAAAACGGTCCCTCAAGAAAAAGGTAAAAATAAACAACAAAGGAACAACAAAAAAAACTAAGTACAAAGTTGCGACAAAGTTTCACTCGGCGTCATCTCCACCACCGTTCTCTCCAGTATCCTCATCATCAGAAAGTCCATCCTCAACATTAACGCCTTCACCAGCCTCCGGTGTCGCAGGGTCGTAACCGCAGGAAATACGAGCCTCGCCTGCCTTCGCCTGAGCATCTTCAAAGGCGGCCTCAGGAACACTCCCCGCCTCGCACAAACCCTTGTATATATCTCGTTGGGCCTCGACATGAACCCATAACTCGTACAAGCGGCGGGGGACAGCGGCAGAGGAAGATTCGGCCTAAGCCAACAGTTGCACCTTCTCGGCCTCAAGAGTTGCAACCCGATCTCCCAAGCCCGAAGCATCCCGATCAAGTTCAGCAATTCTCTCCTCGAGCCGTGCCTCCCTTAGTGTGGCCGTCGCCCTCTCAGATTCCTGCTTGGACTTGAGGATGCAAATAGTGTCTTCTAGCGCCGCCGCCCTCGCCAAAGCTGACACTCGAGCACCCTCGGCTCTCTCCGATTCGACCACTTTCCTTTCTAGTTCGGCCACTTTCTCCGACCATTTTGCACTCAGGGTGTCGACTCTAGTAGTGTTTTGCTCAAGTTCAGCTCGTAAAGATAGAACCTTTGCCTGAAGGTCCTTGCACTCCGCGGCAACCTCTTTGCCCACCTCGAGCTCCTCGACCTTGGAATGAAGAAGTCCCTCAAGCACACTACATCTGCGGATAGACCCCATCAGCTCCTCATCTCTTTTCTCCAACTCCTCCCAAAGGGATTAGGTGCTAGCGCCCGCTTTGAGCTGCTCGTGCATCTCACGGCACCTGTTGCGATACCGTCGGTACTTCTCGACCTTTTTTAGAAAAATCTCAGCCCGCGTCTCAACCCTACGAGCACTCTCGGTCTCCAACGTGTAAGTCTATAAAAATAGAAAGAAGAGAGGAGAGAATGAGTCAGTGTAATGACAGGTCAGAAAACAAAAAAATCAAAGGGGTACTCACCCTTACGCCATCGCGGCCACACCGCGTGACAACCTAGAATCACTGACCTCCTGAAGGGATTCGCTTTGAGCGGCGGAGCAGAAAAGATCAAACTGTGGCACCAAATCCACCGTGTCTTGCAACAGGTTGAGATCCGACGGAATTTTGAGTATTTGGGAAAGGCCCTCCGCCTTTACCAAAGTTCGGGTAAAGACCTCCTCGAACATCCTCACGTCCTCAGGGTCGATGTCGGATTCATAATCCTCAACCCTGACGCCTTTCCCCCTCTCATTGGCCGAAGAAGGGGTGCGGTTCGGCCGAGATGACGATGGCCTGCTTGTAACAACAACAGCCTTCGAACTCCATCCCTCATTCGCAATAGCCTCTAGAACGCTCGCAACGGGCGTCGCCTCCTATCCAATCTGGCACCACCGCCGGTCTCGAGTGCCGTTGAAACAAGGTCACCCCTCGAGGGTGTTTCGGCTAAAGAAGCCCCTTCCAACACTACCCTTCGCCTCTTCGATGGGGCCTCTCCATTATCGATGTGGGAAGATTCGCCTATTGAACGGACTGCGGGAACCGGAGTCTCCAGTTGAGGAGTAACCTCCAAGCGTACGACTTTGACCGCGGGCGCGGTTCGACGAGCGGCCAAACCTTCTACGCCCTCGCATGCAGAAGCTCTTGGTATGGGCCGGCTAGAGGGCACCGGTTGACGGAACGCGAGCGAAGGAGCCCTCGTCCTTCTCACTCCTCTCCGACCTGTTAGTTAGGAGGGATTTGATTACGAAATGACAAGGTACAAAAAATACTATGAAGTAGAGAACAAAGCGAAACCACAACGAACCAACTCACCAGTAGGCGGCTTGCGTCCAAACTTCTCATGGAAAGACGCCTACTCACGAATCCCCACTATGTGGGGGAGAATTATGCTCACCCACTCGTGGATATCGGCAACTAGCGGGGGAGGTAGTCTCTCGGCTACAAAAACAAAAGCAAATGCTCAGCGAAGTCGTTAAAGGGAGACGACCGATGATCATCTTAAGAAAAATTGCACAAAGTAAACGGAAAGGAGAACTTACGAGCGAAATTCCACATCTCGGGGAACCCCGCTGCGTTCAATACGACATGCTCTGTTCAGGCATAGAAGTAGTTTTCCGAGAAGCGATGGTTGGTCTTGTCATCCATCTTCACCACCAAACTCTTGGTTCCTCGATGACGCATATGAATCATCGTACCCCGAAGAAAATGGGGGGCGAAGAGGTGGAGCATGTGCCCTAGAGAAATTCCTCGGCCGGCCAGCTCCGTGTACTTGATGAGCATGAGGAAAAGCTTATACGCATACGGAGAGAATTGAGCCGTGCACACCTCATACAAATGGCAGAAATCAACCACCAAGGAAGGGGAAGCATGTACCCGATGACAAAGGGATACACGTAAAACGCACAGTAGCCCGGGCGATGTAAATGCACTAGATCCTTATCCGCCGATACCATTTTGATATGAACGGGGATCCCCCATTTGGCTTTGAATGCCCTGATAGCCGCAGCATCCATCATGGAAGAAACGGGCTTCGATTCATCTCCGGCAGGGCTGTTAAAATAGGTCCTTGCCTTCCCCGGGTGAGGAACCACCTCATCCACCGTCGAAAACCTTCCACCACTTCCACTCCCTCTTCGAGTAGGGATGCGTCATTCTCAAGCACCGGAGCACCTACATCTTTATCAGAATGGGAAGAAGTACTAGACATTTATTTTCTTTGATTGAAAGAAGCGCAGATGATAAATGAAAAAGACAATGGTCACCGCAAATCCTAGCAGAAGCAGAGATATGAGAGATTAAGGAAAAAGGAGAAGACTTGTGAAATTCTCTCTTAAGCAATTGAAAAATGTAATGTTCAAATGAGGAGCTCCCCCCTTATTTATAGGGATATAAATATCCTAAGCGGGAAAACCAAGAGCCGCCAGTTAGAAAACGGAAAGGGCACGGGAAACGACATAATACCTAGAAAAAGTGCGTCATAATGACGAATGGGGAATATTGATGACACCTTGAACTGACGTGACGGTCCAATCTTGAACTGACGAAATGGTCCGACACGATCCTCGAAGTGTCATGTCGCTACCTCGCCATGAGGTTTTGCCCCTCACATAAAGCATTCATATTTCTCCCGGTTTTTGAATCAACAGGGTCCGCCAATTGAGCTCGCCAATAGGCGACCCCAACGGGCGGAGTGAATAATTGCATGGGTCAAAATCTGACCACACATGGATTAGCGCTAACAGGAATGGTAAGAGGTCGACTAAGCCGTGGTCGTACCCACAGAGTGTAATAAAAACGAAGACCTCGGCCACCGCCGAGATCGATCCATCAAAAAACCGATATGGTAAAGTAAATATCGTGATATTTGAGGGAGGTGACGTGAAGGACAGTTAAGGGATGAAGGCATTCTGGTTAAGGACCGATGGACAAAAGGGAATACTGATAATATATATAGGAGGTAAGAAGACAAGAAAATGGGGCTTCCTTTCCAAGAGAAAGGAGAAGAACAGAAGTCCGAGAAAAGGCTTAGATAGAAAATACAAATCTCTGTAATCGTGATTATTAAATCAAGGAAGCTAGATCCCGTTACTGCCAATGGAATTCCATCATTTTCATTTTTATCACCACATTACGGGATGATATGTCTAGAATGTGAGCTTATTGTTTATACTTGATGTCTTTTAATGATCTCAAATCGGGCTATAAGTTTGATTATATCTCATTCTCTTATTCAATGCGTTTAGATCTAGAGTAATTATCCTTGGATAAGATTTATCCTCTATTTTACCAGTAATTAGTGTAACAAAGAGTTTAACACTTTACTTCACCGTCGAGAAAGGAAAGAAGACTTCCATCTCCAAGTTTAACTCAGACGTAGCTCCCTTTTTTTTTTTGTGGGGTGTGAAGCAGTGTCAAACCAAAATACCCAACAAGCATTAGCTCCCTCTGAAAAGGAGGTGATCCAGCCGCACCTTCATTCAAACATATAAGACTATGTTTTACTCCCAATCTTAAGAGGCAAGTTCAAGCTTTTATTTATCTACCTCCCTTTTCAAACTTTTAAAAGGAATAATTCACCCAAAAAGACCAGAAGTCTATGAAGTTACATTACGGTTTTAAGGACGAGTCTATTAAATTTTTCATGTTCGTGAATCAAATCGAATTATCACAAAATTTAAGGAAAATGGTCCAAATTTGCTCATCTTATTCGAAATTATCAATTTTTTAATTAGTTACATTTGCTGTCCATTCTTATCTTTGTCATAAGTAAATTATTTCGCATTTGCTCTTACCAGTTTTGGAGCTCCAATTTGAAATGAATGGACTCCACATGTCCAAATATTTTTATAGAAAAGATCCTAATTTATCCTTTAATTTTTAATTATAATTTAATATTACTCTTATGTTAGAACTCCATTAATAGCCAAGGGAAAATATGAGATTTTTTCCTAAAGAAGAATGGTAATATTAGACTAAAATTTTAACAAGGAGCGAAGGTGCTCGGTTTCCCATAGTATACATGGAAAATTTGGCCTTTTCCCATAGTTTAATAAAGGGATATGATCACTAACAGAGGCGGAGCCAGGATTTCAAGCTTATGGGTTCGGGATTGTAATGGTTTTAAGTTACCGGGTTCTAAATTAATAATTTATACATATTCAACGCATTTTTAAGATAAATACAGGGTTTGAACCAAAAATACTGGGTTCGGCCGAACTCGCAGGCGGCACTCTAGCTCCGCCTTGATCACTAAGAGCCCGCATTGTACAAAAGTTGATAAAATTTAAGTGCTGAATTAATTTTATAAGTAAATAATTACGTATTTGAATAGAAGTGATTGAAACTAATACTAAACAGTTGATTTATTTAGTAAAGACGCGTTGATAAGTCCTTTTTTATTAAAATAACCAAAATAACCTCAGAAGTTTTACAAATGTTGTAAATTTAAAAGTATTTTGTAAAGAAAAGGAGCATCGATGAATATAGAACGAAGAAACAATAAGTTTCATTTTGGAAAAAGTATTTTATGAATTAGAAAATATTATTTAGGATAATATTAAAAGTTTTGGCCAAACTAAAAGTGCTTATAAGCTAAAAAATCATAAGTTTGGGTGATTAACTTGTGGCTTTTGGTTAATTTTGATATGTAGGCATTGCATTTGAGTGTTTACAAATGTATAAATAAACTAAAAGATGATTAAGCCAATTTGACCCGCTTATAAACTTTGTCAAACATACTCTAATATTTTTTTGTTTGCTATACATGGCATCACAGACGCAATATTTAGATCATCTCTCCCTGTCTTCCCAACAATCTCAGCAGGTAGAATGAAGTCCACCATTTGCCTCTCTAATCTTGAATTGGCTATCTATATTGTGTCTTCTACTTCAACTATTTTTTAGTTTTCTTATTCATTTGTTCCTTAAATAGCGAAGCAGGTAATATTACATTACGTTGTTTACATAAATAATCGATTGGATTTACTGTTTATATTAGCTAGTATATATAAATTATACATATATTATATATTAGTCAATTATTTCTAATTTAGACGATTGAATGCAGCCAATTAATTTTGTTTTTTGTTTTCTCTTACCAGTTACCACCATGAAGCACATGTTGGACTTTAGTACTAATAAAGAGGAAAACAGTTTACAGTTGGACCTTTTCCTCGTAAACAGAAATTTAGTCGGTGGATTATAAAATACCGGGTTTGATAGAGGCATGTGCTCCAATGACAAAGCTACTCTTGTATGATAATTCAAATTCTATGCGGCAAATAGGAAGCAAAAAATTACATAGTTATGATACTTTTGAGGTGGTTTTTAACTTTTAATTTCTGTTTGTTTTCTGGACAGAATTTAAAGGTCCTTAAAAGTTAAAAGTGTTGCACATAAAACAAGCGAGAAACAACACTTGTTAAACTTGAAGTTCTGTTCATGGAGCAAGTAAGCATAAAAATTCAAGACCACCCACTTTGAGAGTTATTTATGTACTTCATCCCGTCGGAAGTACCCTACAAAACTTTAAAGATTTAACTTAAATACCTATATATTCAATCACTTAAACTAAAAATAATATATAAACTGAAACGGAAATTTCATACATGGGGGAATCGCATTCTTTTGAGTGAAAAAACTAAGTGCAATCCTTAGAAACATATTTATTTTTTAAAAAGTAACTCCTTCCGTTGGGGTTTCGCTTCACCCAAACCTGTCTATTACCACCATCAGAAAGTTTTAACAGTGAGAGGACTTTAACCTTGCCTTTGTAGCCTATTTTAGAAGTAGACTTTGCACCATATTTTGAGACATAATATAAGCTATCAAAGTGCAATTCTAGCCTCAAAATGAAACGAAGAAATATTCCTAAAGAGGGAACCACATGTATATCCTGACTAAGACTTCTTCTTTAGACATGATTGATGAATAATATAGGTATTTAAAAAGATTTAAGCGAATATTATTTTCAAAATTATCTTTCTGTTTAGAGAAGTTTTGATTCTTCTTCTACAGATGTACTAGCAAATATAAAACACAAATGATAAGAGTTTTCCACTTAATATTATCCTTCATTTAATTCCCACCTACCCGGTCCCGAAAATGTATTGGAGTGGTAGGTGAGACGTTGCTCCATATATATTTTATTGGGTGCTTACATATTATATAAGGCAAAGGTGAAACCCTAAGAATCTTCAACTCAAAGCTAGCTATGGCATCAAGTACTGTTATTCCACCAGCTGTGTGCAATAGCACAACACTCAAAACTCCCTTTACTTCAACCACCAAGTCTTCTTCTTTAGCTTCCACTCCAAAACCCTCTCAACTTTTCCTCCGTGGAAAACGTAACCATAGCTTCAAAGTGTCATGCAAGGTCTCCAATGGTGATGAAAACCAAAGTGTTGATAGGAGAAATGTGCTTCTAGGTTTAGGAGGTTTATATGGTGCTGCTAATGTTGTACCATTGGCTTCAGCCACTCCCATTCCAGCCCCTACTACTTCATGTAGCAAGAATGGTGCCACAATTAAACCCGGTGTACCGGTACCTTATTCTTGTTGTCCCCCTCCGCTAAAAATTGATCCTAAGGATATTCCTTATTACAAGTTTCCAACAGGGTCGAAGCTCCGTATTCGACCAGCTTCTCATGCCGTGGACGAAGAGTACATGGCTAAGTACAACTTAGCCATTACTAAAATGAAGGAGCTCGATGTTACTGATCCAGATGATCCACGTGGGTTCACGGCGCAAGCCAAAATCCACTGTGCTTATTGCAACGGTGCATACACCGTTGCTGGCAAAGAGCTACAAATTCACTTCTCATGGCTTTTTTTCCCATTCCATAGATGGTACTTGTACTTCTATGAGAGAATCCTGGGTTCTTTAATCAATGATCCTACTTTTGGTTTGCCATATTGGAACTGGGATCATCCAAAGGGCATGCGTTTGCCACACATGTTTGATCAACCAAATGTGTACCCTGATCTTTACGATCCAAGACGTAACCAAGAGCACCGTGGTTCGGTAATCATGGACCTTGGTCATTTTGGTCAAGACGTGAAAGGAACTGACTTACAAATGATGAGTAATAACCTTACTCTAATGTATCGTCAAATGATTACCAATTCACCATGTCCACAACTCTTTTTTGGTAAGCCATATTGTACGGAGGTTGGACCCAAACCAGGTCAGGGAGCTATTGAAAACATCCCCCATACTCCTGTCCACATTTGGGTTGGTAGTAAGCCTAATGAGAATAACTGTAAAAATGGTGAGGATATGGGAAATTTCTATTCAGCTGGTAAGGATCCTGCTTTCTATAGTCACCATGCAAATGTAGATCGCATGTGGACAATATGGAAAACATTAGGAGGAAAACGCAAGGACATCAACAAGCCAGATTATTTGAACACTGAGTTCTTCTTCTACGACGAGAAGAAAAACCCTTATCTCGTGAAAGTCCGTGACTGTTTGGACAATAAGAAAATGGGATATGATTTCCAAGCAATGCCAACCCCATGGCGCAATTTTAAGCCATTGAAGAAGAGCAAGAGCAAGGTCAATGCACGTTCAGTTCCTGCAGCTACCCAAACATTCCCTATTGCAAAGATTGACAAACCCATAACATTTTCCATCAAAAGGGAAACTTCAGGTACTTTCAAATGTGTGACTATCTTATTTAAAAATTAAAATGGTTGGAAAGAACACACTTTTAATTAATAAACTTAATTAGATCATGTAGGTGGATAAAAATAAAGTTTTTGTTTTTGGGTGACAGTGAGATTTAAACACATGACAATATTTCAATCTCTCATCCATGGCCAGAGAGAGCATATTTTTAATTTGTTAGAGTACACTTTCAATTATTTAATTATATTACGTCTTAACAGGCAGGACTCAGCAGGAGAAAGACGCAAAAGAGGAGATGTTAACTTTCTTGGAACTCAACATCGATCAGCGAAAGCACATAAGGTTTGATGTGTTCATTAACGCAGATGCAAACTCCAACTGGCATGAGCTAGACAGGGCAGAGTTTGCAGGAAGTTACACTGCCTTGCCTCATGTTCATTCAGATCCCAGTAAACCACATGTCGCCCCTGTTGCAAAATTCCAGCTGGCCATTACCGAGTTGCTCGAGGACATTGGCCTTGAAGATGAAGATGATATAGTGGTGACTTTGGTCCCGAAAACTGGGGGCGAATTTGTCGCCATTAAATCTGCTGCGATTACACTTGAAGCTTGCTGATGATTGTCTGCTCAAGTTTTCTTGTTGTGTCTTGGTCACCTGCATTTCATTTTAATTCCGTGTTATTTGTGTTGAAATCAGCTTGACGTTAATGTCATTACAATTGTTATTCAGGAATAAATCAGTACTGTATTTGGTGTTAGAATCACTTTGTCTATCTTCTTCGAACTTTCTCTTTTTAAGACACTTTTATTTGGAATGTAAAATAGGAAGAGAAAAAGATAAACAATATATATGCCATAGTGCAAAAAGAAATTTTAATTAATTAGAGGTTCCCACTTGCACTGATCTTGGAAAAAAAGGTTAAAAATATTGCGATGACCCGAGACTCTTACTTAACACTTTATGCATAAGATTTAACATGTAGATCTAGAAGATATCATCAATAACCTTGAAATAGCAGCTACTGATGGAATATATATATACTGAATAATTACTCCACTTGTATCAAAATAATTATTTAAAAGAAAAGTGCAATTTCTGACAGAAAACTATTATTAATAAAAGCAAGTAGACTTATAAGTATATAGTAAGTCAGTAACATGTCTCCTGGGAAAAAAAATTTACTCCACTAGTACCATGTTTCTACTTCAATTTGAGACGCTTCGGATTACGAAAAGCCAACGAAAGAAAAAGCAAAAGATGATGAGGGAATCGAGAAGATGACAGTTAATTTAAGAATATTTAAAGTATTAATTAGATCCATATGGGTGGATGTTAACTTTCTTAATTTATACTATGCATATTGCCAAGCTGAGCAATTCATATCTCAGATGTTCAGTTGAAATATGAAAAACCGTACACGATAGATAAAAAACGTATATATAGAAATTGCCAAGAAATGAGAGAATGGATATGGCTTGGCTTTCATTAATGACTTGTACAACTAGTCTGTAAACCCACTCACATAGCAACTAACGGGTAACTCCCGGCTAATCCCAAAACTAACTCACTCAATAATAATTAGTAGTTAGCAACCACCTGACATAGAACCTTCAAACTAAACATAGATAGATCATGCCTAGGTAATTCAGGTAGGGACGGGGGGGGGGGGGAGGTGTATAGGAGGGATTTTCAGGAATAGCAATGGAAACTGGATATTAGGATTCAATATGGGATTTGCCTACGCTATGAATATCCAAATGAAAGCCATGTCCTTTTACAAGGCCTAAAACTAGCCATCCAAAAGAGACTAACCCCTTTAGTCATTGAAACGGACTGCCAGGAACTAATCAACCTGATAAACAATGATAATTGCCTTTACCAGAATATTATTGATGATTGCAGGTTCCTATTATCTGAGGCGGGCACGCCACCCTTGAAGCATGCATTCAGAGAAGCTAATGGAGTAGCGGACACCTTAGCCAAGAATGGATGCAGCTTGGACTCTTTTGCTAACTTAATGCTGTTCTATTATCCGCCTGTATTTGCTACTTCAGTTTTTGATAGAGATGGGATAGGCACTGCGTGGCCTAGACAAATCTCATGTTGTAATGACTACTAAGTTTTATGTTCTAAATAAATGTCTTTATTTACCAAAAAAATAAAAAAATTAGTAGTTAGCTATTTAACGATGGTCTAGTCAACTATGATCAAGTTCTTTGACTTAGGTTATTCTAATTTTGTCACTCCCCTCAAGCTGACAGGTGCAAACACATTTAGCATTCCCAACTTAAAATTAAATTTTCATGTTGTGAGCTTAGTAAAACCTTAGTCAAGATGCCTGCCTCTTTATCCTTAGAGCTAACATGTTGTTGATGGGCTTATGTTCTTTTAATTTATGTTTTGATGATCTAACAAACTTTCTGTATAGAACTAGACAAAGGACCTGAAGCATGCCTGGTACAATCATTCAAGTTAATTAAGTCAAGATAATCTGGGTAGTGTGCCTTTAGATTCACAAGAACCAGATTAGGGACCTGATCCCTTGGTATTCCCCTGACGAAGTATAAGTCAACTATACAGCTGGAAAGCAATTGCAGAAAGTGACTGCCTGCAACAGTGCAACAGTCACTTCCCATTGACATCATCCTTGGGATGTCTTTGGTAGTATAACAACATGGTGTAAGGCACAAGATATTCACTTGAGCATTTAGTGATAGTCTTTGAAGTGCTAGCTACAACCTCTTTCAAGAACAAAGCTGCTGCAACCTCAAGGACCAGATCCAAAGATTAAAGATATCTTAAGTCCTTAGGTTTGTTGAGTCTTTGTTATTTGTTCTTCATTGTAACTCCTATCTTGCTTTATGAGAAGCTTTGTTTTAGGAAAATCAAAATCTTAAACCATATGAGTTTGTGTTGTGACTAGAGTTAGTCATAGGTTGAAGTCTTTGTAACTAGTGAGTGACAAAGTGGCTTGTAATAAGTATATTACAAGTTAGAGTGATTGAAGTCTTTGTAACTAGTGAGTGACAAAGTGGCTTATGATAAGTGTATTACAAGTTAGTGTGATTGAAGTCTTTGTAACTAGTGAGTGACAAAGTGGCTTGTGATTGGTGTATTACAAGTTAGAGTGATTGAAGTGTTTGTAATAGAGTCATTACAAAGTGGCTTGTAATAGTGTAGTTACAAGTTAGTGAAGTTGAAATCCTACCAGTGTAGGTCGTGGTTTTTGTCCCCTTGAGTTGGGATTTTTCCACGTAAAAATCCTGTGTCTCATTTACATACTGGTTTAGTAGTTAGCACTGTGGGAACTGATATAGGACCAGGTCTCTATACAGTTAGTGGACTCATATAAGCTATCAATTGGTATCAGAGCAGGTTCTTTCTAAAAGGTTAACACCTAGAAAGGATCTCAATGGCTGCTCCACCTAACTTTGAGGAAGCACAATCAACCTACAGACCCCCTAGATTCAATGGTCAGTATTACAGCTGGTGGAAGACTCGTATGCATGATTTTATAATGGCAGAAGACTCAGAGATGTGGAACGTCATTTGTGATGGTCCACATATTCCTATGAAGAAGCTTGGAAAATCTGGACCAATGGTGCCGAAAACCAGAAAAGAATACAGCGATATTGACAGAAAAACTGTTGAGAAGAACTTTCGTGCCAAGAAGATCTTGGTATGTGGTATAGGACCTGACGAGTACAACAGAATCTCAGCCTGTCAATCTGCCAAGGAAATATGGGAAGCATTTCAAATGGCACATGAAGGAACTACTCAGGTTAAACACAACTCTGACAAAGCAGCAAAAAGGAACCCGGTTCCTGACAAACATTTCAGCCGAAAAAGTGCAGCTAACAATGTTGTGAAGCAAGATCTTGCTACATGGGGAGACTCCTCCAGTGAATCAGAAGGGGAACGAGATGTAGAAAACAGTTCCATGATGGCAGTGGAAAATGAAGCAAATGAATATGATTCACTGTTTGCATTAATGGCTCAATTCGATGATGCTGAAGATGATGACAATGATGAGGTAAATTTCAGTGATGTTCAGAGAAATCTGAAGTCCTACTCTTCTAAGAAATTGATGTCATTAGCAAATACTCTAATTGATGCATATTATAGTCTTGTAATGATAAGGATGTCCTGACCATAGAGCTAGGAGATGCTGAACAATCTAGAGATGATCTGGTGGTTTGTGTGGTTGATTTAAATAAGACCATAGGCAATCTTAAAAATGAAAAAGAAGTTCTAACTAAAAAATAAAATAGTGTAGAAAATGAGAGAAATGACTTGAAGGAAGCCATAGAAAACCTTAGCAAAGAAAATAATACTCTAGAAGAGAAAATTGCAGCTACTGAGCAAGAAAGATATGACTTTTTGGTGGGAATCACAGACCTAGAGGAAACCATTGAGGGACTCAAATCAGAACATAGGATTGTAAGTATTGGGAAAGGGAAGGAAGTAGCTAGTGAGACACACATCAAGCTTGAGAAGGAATTAAATGATGTGAAAACTAGTCTATGTGGTGAACTCGAGAAAAATAGGCAACTTTAAGCTGAATTGGAGAAAGTAAAAATTGATCTTGAGAAATCTCTGAAGTGGACCTGGTCCTTAGATGCTGTCACTGCCATGTACTTCAACAATAGTGGAAACAGGCAGGGAATCGGGTTCCAAAAGGAGAAAATTCCTTACAACCCTCACATCAAGTATGTCACTGTTCCTGATAACTGGATTTGTATCCACTGTGGGAACAATGACCACTTCAAAGAAAATTGCTAGGCCAGGGTTCAATCTGTTCAGAAAAACAAAGTGTTTACTGAAAAAGTGACTACCAAAGAGGGACCAGGTACCACTCGCAAAAATTGCATATTGCCTGCATGGACTAGAAGGCTCTTATCCACACTTTTACTCATTACAAGGGACCCAAACTAGTTTGGGTTCCTAAATCTAACCCATAATTTATATGTGCATGGAACAGTGAGAGGAAGTGGACTGCAATGGATCATGGACAGTGGATGCTCAAAGCACATGACTGGAAACACCATGGATTTTCTCTCACCGAAAGCCCTGCAGGGAGGGAATGTATCCTTTGGAAATGGAAAAAAGGGGTACATTCTCGGTGTCAGAAAGGTTGGAAAATCTCTTTCACACTCAATTGAGAACGTGTACTATGCGGATGGCCTGAAGTACAGTCTCTTGAGTGTCTCTCAAATCTGTCATAAAGGTAACAAAGTAGAGTTCTTGTCTAAAGTGTGCACAGTTACTATTCTTGTGACTGGCGAAGTGGTCCTAGTAGCCAAAAGATACAAGAATATCTACGTTGCTGACTTTGATTCTCTACAAGCCGGTGATATGAGCTGCTTGAAGGCAGTTGATAATGATGCAGAACTTTGGCATAGAAGATTGGGGCATGCAAGCTTCTCACTTCTGAATAAATTGATGCAGAAGAACCTGGTTCGTGGTCTGCCAAATTCAAATTTCAAGGAGCACAGAGTCTGTGATGCATGTGCTAAGGGAAAACATGTGAAATAATCTTTTAAGCCAAAGAAGGATGTTAGCACATCAAAAGCACTCGAACTCCTTCATATAGATCTGTGTGGTCCTATGAGAATACCAAGCAGAGGTGGAAAGAAGTATATTTTTTTGATTGTGGACGACTATTCAAGATTCACCTGGACACTGTTTCTTAGAACAAAGGATGAGACTTTCGAGGTATTTGTGGCTTTTGTCAAGAAAATCCAAGTGAAGATGGAATTTAAGGTAGCATGCATCAGATCTGATCATGGGACAGAATTCGACAACACCAAATTTGATGAGTTTTGCAATGAAAATGGGATCAATCACAACTTCTCAACACCAAGGACTCCACAGCAAAATGGTGTTGTTGAAAGAAAGAACAGAACTCTGGAAGACATGGCACGGACAATGCTTATTGATAGTGGAATTGCCAAAAATTTCTGGGCAGAGGCAATAAACACTGCGTGCTACTTGGTGAACAGGTGTATGATCAGGTCCCTCATAAACAAAACCCCCTATAAGCGCTCAATGGAAGAAAACCAAAGATAACTCATCTGAGAACCTTTGAATGCAAATGCTATGTTCTCAACCACGGGAAAGACCATCTTGGGAAGTTTGATGCAAAAAGCGATGAAGGAATCTTTCTGGGATATTCCTTTCAAAGCAAAGCCTACAAAGTCTACAACAAAAGGACACAATGTGTGGAAGAAAGTGTTCATGTGTTATTCAACGAGACACCCTCTTCTAACAAGGAAACAAACATTGATGATCAAGATAATGAACCACTTTTGGTTCTTAGGGAAATATCTGATGTCTCAAATGGCAAGGCTGAAATGATGAGCAATATGAAGGAGACAGATGAAGACAATGTAACATCCTTTTCCACTTCTCAAGAGGAACTTGGTACCGTAATTACTACCACTGAAGCTGAAGAAAGAGTTGGAGATGCAGTGCAAGGCACTCCACAAGTAACAGAACAAGGAGTGCAGGGAATCCATTTAACTTACCTAGTTCCTCTACCAATCAAACTTCAGTCCCAAATTAGAAACACAAAAGCTCCCATCCACTTGATAATATAATCACCCCCCTTGATTTTGGAGTTCAGACAAGATCAAAAACCAGAAATTCCCTAGCCTTCTCAGCATTTCTATCCCAAATAGAACCCAAAAATATCAAGGAAGCCTTGAAGGATGCAGACTGGATTACTACAATGCAAAAGGAACTACATCAATTTGAAAGAAACAAGGTGTGGCACCTGGTACCTATACCCTCAGACAGAACCATCATAGGGACCAGGTGGGTATTCAGGAATAAGCTGGATGAACATGGAAATACTACAAGGAACAAAGCAAGGCTTGTTGTCCAAGGATACAATCAGGAGGAAGGGATCGGTTATGATGAGACTTTTTCCCCAGTAGCTCGCATGAAAGCTATTAGGATCCTCATTGCCTTTGTATCCCATAAGGAATTTACCTTATTCCAAATGGATGTGAAGAGTGCCTTCCTGAATGGTTTTCTCAAGGAAGAAGTCTATGTCAAGCAACCTCCAAGTTTTGAATGTCATGTACATCTTGAACATAAATTCAAATTGGATAAGGCACTGTACGGATTGAAGCAGGCCCCTAGAGCCTGGTATGAGAGACTATCCAAGTTTCTCTTGGAAAATGGATTCACAAGAGGAAAGATTGACAATACACTATTTTTGAAGAAACGGGGAAGGAACCTGCTCATTGTTCAGGTTTATGTGGATGACATCATATTTGGGGCTACAGCTGACTCATTATGTGAAAAGTTTGCTAAACTCATGGGAAGTGAGTTTGAAATGAGTATGATGGGGGAACTAAACTTCTTCCTGGGTCTTCAAGTGAAGCAGTCCATAAAGGAAACGTGTATCAGCCAGCAGAAATACATCAAAGAACTCTTGAAAAGGTTTGATATAGAAGCATCAAAGGTGATCCATACTCCTATTGCTACTGCTAAGCTGGACATGGATAATTCTGGATCACCTATAAATCAAACAATGTACAGGGGAATCATTGGATCTCTACTCTACCTTACTGCCAGTAGGACAAACATTGTATTTAGTGTGGGATTATGTGCAAGATTCCAATCAAATCCTAAGTAATCTCATCTGAAGGCTCCTAAAAGAATTCTGAGATATCTTAAGGGCACACAGGACCTAGTTCTGTACTATCCTTCAGGTGACAATTTCAACCTTATTGTTTATGCTGACGCTGATTATGCAGGCTATCTGGTGGATAAGAAAAGCACATCTGGAATGGCTCATTTCCTTGGATCATGTCTTATCTCATGGGGTACAAGGAAACAAAACTCAGTAGCTCTCTCAACAGCTGAAGTAGATTATGTTGCAGCTGCCTCGTGCTGTGCTCAATTACTGTGGATCAAGCAACAATTGGAAGATTTTGGTATATACATTGATTGTGTACCACTTCTATGTGACAACACCAGTGCTCTCAACATGGCAAAGAACCCGGTTCAACACAAGAGAACTAAGCACATTGATGCCAGACACCATTTCTCAAGGACAATGTGGAAAAAGGTCTTATTTGTATGAGATTTTGTTGTACAGAAGATCAAATTGCAGATATCTTCACCAAAGCTCTAAGCAGGGAACACTTTGAGAGAAATAGGAAGGCACTGGGGTTACTTAAACCTAATTGAGAACCTGGTTCTGCTGACATGACTATGATAGTCACACTAAGGTAAAATTGGCTAAAGTGTTTTCTGACTAGGCCTAACTCACATCTATACCGTTGTAGGTAAACACGCATGATGATCATAGAAGCTAAAGGTACAGTGTTGAACTGCGGAAGAGAGCTGCAAAACCCTTTTTACAAAAACAGGTTAGGAACTTGGTTCCTGTACCACAGGTTAGTAGTAATGTGTTTTTTGCATGCTTTTTCAAAAAGAGAGCAAAATTAATTCAACTGCCACATCATCCGACTTTTTAGACCAGCAGTTCTGAACTATTATCTCCCTTTGCATCTCTTTAATTTTTCCTTCAGAAGTCTCTACCACTTCTCTCACCATGGCCAACGAATAATCGTCTCCTTCTCCTGTCATCAACACCACTCCCACATCTCCACCTCCCTTAACACCACCACCAGAAACCCACTTCTTCACTATCCCTGATACTACTATACCAACACCGGTTTCCTCTTCATCTCCAGTCACATCTACTCCTCCGTCAAACCCTGTCTCACTTACATGTGTTGCAAACCCTACTTCTCCTCCTTTTTTTGAACAAACCAAAAGTGCTACTCCTCAGGCGTCAGAGGTCTCTAAGGAAGATCCCGATCAGTACTTGAACTCCCCGTTCTAGACTCAGTGGCTCCCACGGAGTCACCAGAAAAGGAAGCGGCACAAAATATCATGGCTATCGCTGTTTAGAGTCTTATGAATGAAGGAGCCTCCCCTCTGCCTGAATCTCAGGGGGAAGAAACTCCATTCTTAGGGGATGAAAGGACTCTGGTTTCGAGTCTCCGGTTCATGACATCGTCACGAAAAAGCCCGTTGGAGAACCTGACTCTCTTTCAGCTGAAACAAACCATGAGGTTGCAGAAGAAAGAGGCTTTTGAGTCTGCCTTGCAGAAGAGTAAGCAGAGTATTAAGAAGAAGAAGTTGAGGTTTATTAAGATGCTGTGGAGGAACCTAGTTCCTTAGTGAAAAGATCTACAAAAATCCAAAAGTCTGTGTTGGAGGCTTCAGAGGAAGCTGTAGAAAAGCAAAGTGGAACATCTGTGAAGAGTGGTGGAAAATCTAAGAAGGTTGTGGTTGAGAAAGATTTGTCTGAAGGTGATACTGTGGCTGTTGTTTTCTTTTGTTTGTTTTTTATGGCATGTTGGATTTCACCGTTGCTACTCCTGTTAAAACAGTCCAATTTCTTATCAATGAAACAACTCTTCTTTTGCTTGTACAATGCTTGTTTTCCTTTTTGCTTCTCTTTTCTATCATGTTGTGTGCACATATGTGGCATGAGTTAGCTGTGTTAGACTTCTTTATGCCGTTTCGTATGACTGTGTCTTTTTGTTGATGCCAAAAGGGGAAGAATCGACTAAATTGAAATTGTAGCAAGTAATTAAGGGGGAAGCATAGAGTCAGGGGGAACATATGCGGTTGTCGGTACCTTATCTGGTTAAGTCAAATAGTCATCAATGTTAAAAGTTTGTTATCATCAAAAATGGAAAAATTGATGGGCTTATGGTCTTTTAATCTATGTTGTGATGATGTAACAAACTTTCGGTATAGAACCAGATAAAGGACCTGAAGCATGCCTGGTACAATCATTCAAGTTAATCAACTCAAGATAATTTGGGCAGTGCGCCTTTAGATTCACAAAAACCAGATTAGGGACCTGATCCCTTGGTCTTCCCCTAACAGAAGTATAAGTCAATTATACAGCTGGAAAGCAACTGCAGAAAGTGACTGCCTGTAACATTGCAACAGATAGTGCAACAGTCATTTCCCATTGGGAAGAGGCATGTACCAACCAAGAATTGACATCATCCTTAGGATGTCTTTGGTAGTATAACAACATGGTGTAAGGTACAAGATATTAACTTGAGAATTTAGTGATAATCTTTGAAGTGCTAGCTACAACCTCTCTCAAGAACAAAGCTGCTGCAACCTCAAGGACCAAATCCAAAGATTGAAGATATCTTAAGTCCTTAGGTTTGTTGAGTCTTTGTTATTTGTTCTTCATAGTAACTCCTATCTTGCTTTATTAGAAGCTTTGTTTTAGGAAACTCAAAATCTTAAACCATCTGAGTTTGTGTTGTGACTAGAGTTAGTCATAGGTTGAAGTCTTTGTAACTAGTGAGTGACAAAGTGGCTTGTGATAAGTATATTACAAGTTAGAGTTATTGAAGTCTTTGTGACTAGTGAGTGACAAAGTGGCTTGTGATAAGTGTATTACAAGTTAGAGTGATTAAAGTCTTTGTAACTAGTGAGTGACAAAGTGGCTTATGATTAGTGTATTACAAGTTAGAGCGGTTGAAGTCTTTGTAATAGAGTCATTACAAAGTGGCTTGTAATACTGTAGTTACAAGTTAGTGAAGTTGAAATCCTTACCAGTGTAGGTCGTGGATTTTGTCTCCTTGAGTTGGGATTTTTTCACGTAAAAATCTGTCTCATTTACATACCGGTTTAGTAGTTAGCACTGTGGGAACTGATATAAGACCAGGTCTCTATACAGTTGGCGGACTCATATAAACTATCAGTTGTGTCTTTGTCAATCGTTGCTGTATTTTCTCTCTAATGAAGTACTAACAATCAATTTCTGTGTGCATGATATACTGGGTCGGCTACTATCTGAAAAGTTGGCTTGCTGTCATAGTACAAATCAATAGGCACTTTTACTTTTATTCCAAGTTGTTTAAACAATCCTACTAACCACATAAGGTCAGCCACTATCCATGCTATGCTTATGTATTCCGCCTCTGCAGAGCTTCTTGACATTGTGTTTCATTTTTCCTTTTGGCTTCCAGAATTTAAGGGACTCACCATTTGATGATGAATCTTTTGACCGATTTCTTAGTGTTGCGCATGATTCACAATTTGCATTACAATAGGCAGTCAAGGTGGTAGTCTTCCTACAACTCATAAGTGTCCCTAAACCTGGTTTTATCTTAACATATCTCACAACTCGGAGTTCTTTTTCCCTTTGACTCCTCTTTGTTATCATATGAGTTGGATTAGCATTTGAACTGCAAATGCAATGTCCAATCTAGTCAATGTCAGGTAAAGCAATTTCCCGATGAGCCTATGATATTCCCCTTGTCTTCCAGTAAATCACCATCTTTAATTCCTGTTACATCATCTAGTTGTTTAACTGTATGCTTCCGACTGAACTCTAATGGCATCAATGCTAGTTTAAATGCACTTAATCCAATATCTGTGACGAGATCCAATTTATATTTCCTCTAATTCAATACAATTCTCTTGGCTGATCTACTAAAGTCAATTCCCAAACCTCTTCAAGATCCTACATTTTAAAGGCCTGCTGCAGCTTCAGTTGGTTGCTTCTATTAGTTGCAAACTATTCCCAGTAATTAACATATTATCCATGTAAACTAGGATAACCATAATGTCTTTTCCTAGTATCTTTTGGAATAAAGAAAAATCCAAACTGCTTTGTGTAAAACCTTGATCCACTAAGACTTCAGTCAACTTAACATCCCATTATCTACTTGCCTATTTAAATTCGTATAAGAATACAAGCCTACAGACCATTCCATTCTCACATGACTTGCTGATGTTTGAATATAATTCTAATATTTTAGTATATTACTTACCTTATACTTTGGTGTTTTAATGACAAATTATGCAATGTTTGAGCTTAATCGAGTTGATTTTATGTGTAGGACCATTTGAATGCGAAGTGGAATGAAAGTTGCACACAATGATGTTGAAAATAAAAGAAAAAATCACGAAAGCAAAATCAACACAATGCACAAAGGAGACCAGGACACATACCACGCCCCACTTGGCCTAGGGCGAGCTTAAGCTGGCGTTTGACCAGGCCTCATGAGGTATAGGACCTCGCCCATCTTCTGGCCTCACGAGGAGTCTAGCCTCGACCAACACCAAGCCTTGAGCAGGTGCCTCGTCCAAGAAAAAATTGTTTCCTTGTCAACTTTGGACTTGAGACTTCGACCCTAATCTATTGATACCCCCTAAACATGTCTAAAAGGGAGTTGGACATTTTTTGAAGGCAAGGAGGTTTAAAGACCACAAACGGATCATAGAATCATCTCATCTTCTATCCTCAATCTAGTATATGTGGTCTTTATGATTCAAAACAATGTTTTGAGTATTCATATGATTATGAGCGGCTAAAGCCCCCTTATTTTGGGGTTATATGTCGTTCTTGAGTATTGATGTTTGACGGTTGATGATATTACTTAATTTAATCATATTGATTTATTTATTCAATCTTGTGCTTAATTATTTTACTATGGAGCTAACAGTAGGATACAATCTATGAATTTATAGTTGATCTTGAAAATGAGAACTATAGATTGCATCTATGATTAGATAGAGTAAGTTCTTGAATCGGGCATTGAGAATAGATTCACGGTTAGGATAAAAATATTCTAATTGCCTTACTCGTTTATTATCATATGAATTACACATGCATTGTCGTTAATTCTAGTTCTATATGCATATAGTGTAAGGTTGGCTTAAACAGGGGCGAGGCGCTGAAAGAACTTCGCGAGCAAAATAAACCCGATTAATCAAAAAATCAGATAGATCAAGTAGTTAAATCAATCAAAAAATTCAATAGGATAGATGTTAATACCACAACCCTGGAATGTCTCCATTTCATTGAATTTGCTCTTAAGTTGTTCATTTGCTCTATTTGCATTCTTGTTATCTTGCTTGCTTGTTACTAATTTTAGTTAAACAATTAAAATTACAATCATCTTCCTCAAAATCACCTGAACAATTAACTCCTAACTGATTTAGTTTAAATGATAGTTAATCATAAGTTATCCTAGGAACGATACTTTCTTATTACTTTATTACTTGTTGACCGCGAATAGTTACGTGTGCATTGGCCCCAACAAGTTTTTGGCGCCATTGCTGAGTTAATTAGCTATTTGTCCGAAATAAGCTTTTATTCGTTATCTGTACGAGTTTTAATTCTTTATGATTTTTACTTCTACAGGTGTTCAACTCGAATGCTATAGAGAAGTGAAGCTTGAGCGACATTCCTTCTTACAATCCTAAAACTGAAAAACTCTTCCATAAGTTAAGGAGAGAGGCTGAAGCGAGATATAGAACTGAAGAGTTCGGCATCGTAGTCCAGCCACAGCCAATAAAGGTGGCACAAAATGAAGAAAGACTGGTGATAGAGGCCTCAAGGCCTAATCTCGCAAACATGACTCAGGCTATCGTGAAATCTGACATAACTAGTTACTTTGAGCTTAAGCAGTACATGGTGGAACTAATTCGGTCTACAGGGTAATTTGTGGTCTTCTCTAATGAAGATCCACACAGGCATATCCAGATTTTTTAGAAATCACAGATACTTACAATCATCAGAATGTTTTTGATGATTATATTAGACTAACATTGTTCCCGTTTTCTCTAATGGAGGAAGCAAAAGATGGTTGCTAAAGGACCCCGCTAACTCAATCTGCATGTGAGATGATCTAAGGAATTTATTTATCAAGTTCTTCCCCACGAAGAATAATAAGTCACTGAGGAGCCAAATTCTTAGGTTTCAACAAAGGGACGACAGACTCTTCGTCAATCTTGTGAAATATACAAGAAGATACTCATAGATTGCTCACATTATTGCCAGACGGATGAGGTGTTGGATTACACGCGTTTGTCGATGGGTTAGACGATTCCTCAAAGATGAATCTCGACTCAGCCTGTGCAGGGAGTTGCGTGCAGAAATCTTATAGTGAAATTCAGACTTTCTTGAACTTCACCATGGATAATTATAGCTGGAAAGGTGACGTGGAAACACAAAGAATGATAAAACAGAGGGTAGCATGCTCACTAGATCTAGATGAGCTTACAGCTATGAGGGCAAATATGGCTAAATGGACAAATAAGGTGACTAAGCTGGCAACGGGACAAGTGCATCAGATGCAACATGTGCAACAAATGTTTATATATTGTGAGGCATATAAAGAAGGTCACACGAGTGACTAGTGCCTAGTGAATTTGGAATCTATTTATTATGTGGGACAACAAGGTTGGGGTCCGATAAACCAGAATGCTCAATATAGGAACCCATATTATCCCAATTAGAGGAATCATCCAAACTTCCCATGGGGGTGGAAACCCCGCGACTCAGAATCAGTATAGACCTCAAGAAAATCATAACCAGCCTCAAAAGCCACCGCAACAGGTAGAGGAGAGTACCTATGACTTGCTGAAAAAGCTGTTACTTGATAACCAACAACTCAAGCTTGACAATCAACAATTCAGGACTGGATTTAGAAATCTAGAAAGACAAGTTAGACAATTGGACGGAATCAAAATACTAGGCCTACGAAGGTTCTTCCAAGAAATACAGAAAAGGATCATCAAGTGAATGATGTGATTTTGAGCAAGGTCAGAGAATTGGAAGAAGTACTGGAAAAGAAGAAAGAAAAAGTCACTCCTAAAAGTGAACTAGTCCCTAAGTCTGTGGTTGAAAGCAGAATGAGAGCATCAATAATGAGAAAGTCCCAATTGCAAGGCCTCCACCACCATTCCCCAAAAAACTGTAGATAAATAACCATGGCCAAATATTTAACATGTTTCTTGACATGCTAAGCCAAGTCCAATTGAACCTGTCCCTAGTTTATGTGCTACACAAAATTCCAAAATACGCTAAGTACACCAAGGATATAGTGGCAAACAAAAAAGAGGTTGACCGAATTTTAGACGGTGGCACTCACTGACGAATCTACCTCAAGAATCCAAGGGAAACTTCCCCATAAATTGAAAGATCCTGGTAGCTTCACTATTTTAGTGAGAATTGGTGAAGTAGATGTGGGGAGATCATTGTGTGATTTAGGATGAGCATAAACTTGATAGCTCTTTTAGTCTTCAGTCTATTGGGGTTGGGAGCTCCAAGACCTACCACAGTCATGTTGCAATTAGCTGATAGATCCATTGTCCATCCCGAGGGGCGATAAAAGATGTGTTATTGCAAAATTGGTCGATTCATCCTCCTTGTAGATTTTATCATTCTGGACTATGGAGATGATGAACACATTCCAATCATATTGGAGCAACTTTTAGCCACAACAGCTGCAGTAATTAAAGTCAGATAAGGGAAAATAATCATGAGAGTTGACAATGTGGAAGCTATTTTTAATGTGTACAAGACAATTTAGCTTCCTAGCCATGATATCTGTGGTAGAGAAAGATGAGTAAAGAGGTGATTTGGGTGTTTATCTAGACCATTCTCCAGAAAAAGCAATCATGTTGTTTGACATTGTTGACTTAGATGAGAAAGTCAAAGAGATGGTACATAATCTCGATGCATGCCCTTACATTGAAGGGGTGATCAACTTTGAGCCTCTAGATAGACCCAATGGGCCTCCACCCAAGCCGTCTATAGAAGAAGCACCCAAATTGGAGCTTGAGCCCTTACCTTTGCACCTTCATTATACTTATTTGGGAACTAATAAAACTTTTCTTGTTAATTTGTCTTATGATATATCTAACTTGCAGGATGAAGTTGCTTAGAGTGCTTAGAGCACACAAGTGCGCGATCGAGTGGACTATGGCAAATATTTGTGGGATTAGCCCGACATTCTATAGGCATAAAATTCTCATGGAGGATTGGAACTATGGAACATCAGTGCTGCTTGAACATAGTCATGAAAGTAGTAGTTGGAAAAGAAGTAATAAACTGGCTCGACTCAGTTACTATCTTTCCTATCTCTGCTAAAAAATGTGTGAGCCCAGTCCAGTTCGTGCCTAGGAAGGGTGGTATGACAATAATAGTGAATAAGAATAATGAATTGATTCCTACTAGAACTGTCATAGGTTAGAGAATTACTTCCCCCTTCCCTTTATTGATCAAGTGTTAGAAAGACTAGCTGGATAGGATTACTATTGTTTTCATGATAGATATTCTGTCTACAACCAAATATTGGTTGTACCTGAGGATCAAGAGAAGACCACCTTCTCTTGTCCTTATGGCACATATGCTGGAATAAGAATGCCATTTGGATTGTGTATGCACCTGCGACTTTTCAAAGGTGTATCATAGCAATCTTCACTGATGTGGTAGAAAAATTTGTTGAAGCATTTATGGTTGATTTTTTGGTCTTTGGACCGTCTTTTGAAGAATTCTTAACAAATTTGAGTAAAGTGCGCCAGGTGTGAGGAAACAAGCTTGGTGCTAAACTAGAAGAAATGCCATTTATGGTGTGAGAAGGAATAGTGCTCGGGCACAAGGTGTCCAAAGATGGCTTTAAGGTGGATAAGGCAACAATGGAGGCAATCGAAAAATTAGCACCTCTAATATTTGTCAAAGGAGTTAGAAGCTTTTTGGGTCATGCAGGTTTTGCCATCGATTCATCAAGGAATTCTCTAAGATTTCTGCTCCCCTGTGTAGGTTTCTTGAAAAGGACACTCCTTTCAACTTTGATGATGCTTGCTTGAAGGCATATGGGGAAATAAAGCAGAGATTGGTGACTACACCAATTATTACAGCCCCGGATTGGGGAGAGCCTTTTGAGCTTATATGTGATGCTGTAACACTGCAAATTTGGCCGTCTTGGGCCAAAGAAAAAACAAGGTGTTCCACCAAAATTTACTACGAGAGCAAAACTCTGAATCCAGCTCAGATAAATTACACAGTCACAGAGAAGGAGTTGCTAGCGGTAGTATGAGCGTTTGACAAATTTACAGCCTACTTGGTGGGAACTAAAGTCATCATCTACAATAACCATGCTGCCATAATTTATTTATTGAGAAAACGGATGCCAAGACTAGGCTAACTTTTTGGGTTCTTCTTTTGTAGGAATTTAATATAGAGATCCGATACTAAAAAGGGAATGAAAATCAAGTGCCCGATCATTTATCGCGATTAGAAACTCGCGCGCATGTTGCTGAAAAAGGTGAAATTAAGGAGAGCTTCCCCGTTGAGCAGCTGTTGGCTATCACAGCTAAAGTAGCCCCATGGTATGCAAATTATGTGAACTTCATTGTAAGTTGGGTGACGCCACCATAGTTGTCACTGAATGGTAAAAGACGGTTCATTCATGATGTACAATTTTATTTATGGAATGAGCCATTTTCTTTTTAAGAAATGTGCAGATTAGTTGGTAAGACGATGTGTTCCTGAGGAAGAGATGGAAGCCATTCTACATGACTACCATGCATCACCATACGGAGAGCATCATGGTAGTGACAAGATGGCTCCAAAAGTGTTTTAGTCGGGGTTCTATTGGCCTATATTGTTGAAGGATACACATGCTTCGTGAAAAGGTGTGATAGGTGTCAAAGAACTGGTACAATTCTGAGAAGGCAGAAGATGCATTTGTATCATGACCCAAATTCCCACCAATGGTCGTGATGACACCTAACCTTCCTAGATCCCACTTGTGGAATTTCACTGGGCTTCTTGTTGTTGTTAATAAGTCTAACTTATAACATCAACTGCGGAATAAAGCCTCTATAGAGACAAAACATATGTACATAGCCAGAACTTCCCAAAACCAGGTAACTGAGTCATGAGCTATAACTGAATACATAATGAGTCTCAATAAGTACAATACTGTTTGAAAGTAATACAACAATATAAAAAATAGAGAAGGGACTCCAAGGGTCTGCGACGTCCATATAGTACTACCTTGAATCCGACTAAAGCTCACTCTCGAGGACCACTATATCTAGCACCCGTATCTGCACAAACTGTGGAGAAGTGTAGTATGAGTATGGGACAATATGTATTCAGCAAGTATATAGACTAACCACGGTGAAGTACTGACGAGGTTCAAATCATGTAATACTCACTAACCAAAGGACCTGTGCAATAACTCAAATAACTGGCAACAAGAATATAACGATATGCAGCACTATAAACACAATGGAACAAGAGTTATCAACTCATCACAGGTAAATCACGTTGGCAAAGAATTATCACTTAATAACAGAGGCATAGAGTAGCATGGTAAGAAAAACATGAAATAATGTAAAGTGTATATTCAACATGAAGAATTGACTTGCTTAACCGGGAATGTCACCCTCATACTTCACATTTCATCAACAAGAATGCCACCCTTATTCCGCCACATGTGCATAATAAAAGTTGTTGCCCTTGTTCCGCCACATATGCATAATCAAGAATGTCACCCTTATTCCGCCGCATGTGCATAACAATAATCAGAGTCGCATGGCAAAACTTCGTGCCGACACCCTATCAATCCGCCCATGATGTTCACATGTGCCATAATCATGACAATGTGATATGCTAAGTTACCATCAAAAGACATATACTTATAATTTGTCAACAAGGTGCACAATGACATGAAAATAGTAAAATACGGATGTGTGTTCGACATATAAATATTGAATATAGCTAAATCAATTTAAAGTGATTTCATAAATGGCCATATTGGCTAATTAGGAAATATTAATTCTAAAACATGATCTCTAGCATGAAAGGTAAGCTAATGTAGTCATACAGAGGTTTTCACATGTGTCAGGAGAGCATACAATTAACTCAAGGCATAGAAGAAGCTTAGAGTCTAATACGGTCATTTTCCATACATAGCACCCGCATATACGCTCGTCACCTCGCATATACGTCGCATCACATATACTTAGACAAATAAGGTCCAAGCGTAAAGGCTTATAGAAGATACTTACCTCAGACAATCTAAATCAGTACTCTAAAAATACCTTGCCAAGCGAATTGACCTTCGAAAGGCTCGAGTCTAGCCAAAAACAACTCAATAACATCAAAAAAGCCATAGGAAATAATCCCAAACAATAAAGCTTCGATCTTTATACAAATAGACAAAGTCAACCAAAAAATCAACCCGGGCTTGTATCCTGGAACCTGACCAAACTCACAAATCTGACTACCCATTCCATTATGAGTCTAAATATATAAGTTTCATCCAAATCCACAATTTTCACTCTCTAACATCATAGCCGAAACCCCCCAATTTTCTTTTTCAAATCACACAATCTATGTGTAATAAACCATGGGAAAACAAGATATAATATCAAATCAAGTACAAATCACTTGCCCTCTTGTCTTGTGTGAAAATCCTCTTTACAAAATCGCCCTTCTCCAAGTTTAGGGTTGAAAATGTGAAATAATGGGTCAAATGTCCCGATTTAATATCACTAATAGGTCTGCCTAGCAATACACTTCGCAAACTCGGCCATTGCCTCACAGTCACAAAAAACAAAAAATCACACTGCCATAAATAGCTCTTCGCGAACGTGTCCCCCAACCTGCAAATGCGATGCACAAACTCCCCCAGACCTACGCGAACACGATCATACACACGTGAATGCGAAGGCTTATCTCCAGCCTTCCCCCAACCTACCATCCTCCTACATGAACACCACCACCTAGGTGCGAACACGGAGGCAAATCAGCTAGAACCTGCGCAAACGCGATAGCCAAATCGGGAACGCGAAGAAGGGCCTGATACCTCCAAAATGTGTAATTTCCAACAATGCTCCGGGTGGTCCATAACTCATCCGAGCCACCTGGGACCCCATCCAATTACTCCAGTTAGTCCATAAACACTACCTGGACCTATATAGAGCCTCCAAACACATACAATAACATCACAACAACGAATTTAAAGATCAAAATGCAAATTGAATTTCTCTTAAGTTCAAGAACCTTCAAATCAAGCATCAGATTCATGCATAACCAATCCATAATGAAACCAAACTTTGCACACAAGTTCCAAATGATAAAACAAACCTATCCCAAGTCCTATAACAACAATCCGAACCCGGTAGCGTTGAAACCAACTTACGAACAAACTTATGAACTCTCCAAACCTTCAAATTGCCATCTTTCGGCAAATAGCGCCAAAACACCGTAGGAACCTCTTAATCCAAATTCAAATATACTCCTAAGTCCAAATTCAGTATACTAACCTATTGGAATCATTAAATCACTAATTTGTGGTCATTTACACAAAAGTCAAACCATAGCCAATTCTTATAACTTCAGCTTCCAAATAAATACCAAAATCAATGGCCCTATTGGGCTGCATGTTTGGTAGTTCTGTAGGGAACTCATATGCAAACTCCCTTACCATGGGGACTAAATCAACCATAGGAATATTAACATTGAAATCTCTAACAAAGGCCAAGTATGCCAAGCACCCCTTCTCAACCATCCGTTGAGCCTCTAGAAAGAAATCACCCTGCTAGGAATGTGACCAAGCAAACCCCTCCATTCAAACCTCAAATACCCCAGCATTGCCAATGTCACGGTCTTAGCATGACAATCAAGAATAGCATGGTACGAGTTAACCAATTCATACCCATAATCACATTAAAGTCCACCATATTGAGCAACACAAGATTAATCCTCATCTCATAGCCCCCAATAGTGACCACATAAGAACGATAGACACGATCCACCACAATAGAATCCTCAATGGGTGTAGACACATAAAAAGTGTAACCAAAGAATTGCAAGTCATATCCAAATACGAAGCAAAGTAGGATGACACATACTAATAAGTAGAACTTGGATCAAACAAGACTGAAGCATCCTTATAAAAAATCGGAACAATACCGGTGATGACTATATCTGAGTCCACTGTATTAGTCCTACCAGGGAAAGGATAACAACGAGCCTGCTCTCTTCCTTTAGGACTACCTTTACCTGTCTGTCCCCCACCTCTAGCTGGCTGTGTAGGTGGTGTAGAATCTGGAGAGGGAGTCATAGACTGAGTACCCTGCTGAGGTACACTCATTCAAAGACCGGGACAATTACTCACCATGTGCCTAGTATTACAACATTCACAACAACCTCTTTGCTGACGTGGCTACTGGAACTGAGTCTACGTCGAACGATTGGAATAAATACTGTAGGAATCCCCTGTAAATGGTGCACTAAAAGATGACTGTTTGGCACGATTGCTCTAAAATCCATGGCTAGGTAGAGCACTATATGAAACCTAAAGTGCAAACTGAACTGGTTAACTGACAAAGCCTCTACCATGACGGGTCTTACCCTAGAGTAGGAGCCACAAAATCCTCCAAAACCACGAGGCTTCTTAGCCTCCCTATCCTATTTCTCCTGCCTGAGGGTATGCTTTAACCTCCTAGAAATCTCCACAGCCTGATGAAATGCAGTCTCTCCATCTCCCATGACATCCTAAATCTAAGGATGCAGGTGAGTCTCTCAACAAATCTACGGGCTATCTCTCTCGCTGAAACCAGAAGAGCTGCATGGCGGGGTAAATCCGTAAATCTCATAGCATACTGGGTCACAACATACCCTCCTGTTGCGAATCCTCAAACTCACTACGTAACTCATCCTTGCAGATCTGTGGGATAAACTCACCTAAGAAAAGATCTTAAAACTGGGACCATGTAAGTGGTGCCAGCTGGCTTATTTGCCTCATAAGTCTTCCATCATCTATATGCCGGCCTCGTCAATTGAAAAGTTATGAAGTTAACTACGTTAAACTCCACCAAACCTAGAGTATGTAGAATTCGATGACACTGTTCCAAGAAACAACGTGCATCCTCGGAAGCCCCTTTACTGGGGAAGAAAAAGTCTCTGAAACCTCTCCAAGCTCTTCTTCTGCTCAGCAGACACAGCTGGCCCTACCTTAGGCTGAAGTACAACTATTGGCTGCGACGCCATAATACCCGGTGTCTGATAAATGTGAGCCAACTACTCTAGTGTACGTTCAGCGGGAGTTTGGGCTCCTCCTCCAGCTTGTGATATAGTTGGTGCAACTGGAATCAACCCTGCCTGGGCCAAGCTCTCGAACGTACTCATAAAATGAGCCAAGGTCTCAAGAAGTCTAGGGGTTAGCAATAGGCCCCTCAAGTGCCCGAGTGGGTCCCACCTACTCAACATGATCAGGCTCCTGCTTCTCAACTGGAGCTACTAGTGGCTCTACCACTGCTATCCTTGCATGAGCTCTAGCTGCGGTGCGTGCCCTACCTTGCCCGGCCTTTTGCAGCTCTAACTGGGGGCGTTGGTGCCTGAGCTGATCTAGCAGAATGTGTCCTCGCTATCTGTTAGAGAATAGATGAGTAAAGATTCAAACTTTCGAATGAATAAATCTGCACGACATAGAATGAATGAAAGTGAAGTAGTGACGAGGTTCAAGTCATGTGGTACTTACTAACCAAAGGACCTATGCAATAATCCAAATAACTAGCAACAAGAATATAACGAGATGCATTACTCTCAACATAATGAAACAAGAGTTATCAACTCATTACAGGTAAATCATGTCGGCAAAGAATTATTAGTCAATATCAGAGGCATAGAGTAGCATATTAAAACAACATGATATAATGTAGAGTGCATATCAAGCATAAAGAACTCACTTGCTTAATTAGGAATATCACCCTCATACTCCATATTTCATCAAAAAGAATGCAACCTTTATTCAGACACATGTGCATAATCAAGAATGCCACCCTTATTCTGCCGCATGTGCACAATCAAGAATGATACCCTTATTCTGCCGCATGCAAATAACAATAATCACAATTGCACGCAAAAACTTCGTGCCAACACCCAATCAATCCGCCCATCATATCCACATGTTCCATAATAATAACAATGTGATATGCCAAATTACCATCAAAAGACACTCATAATTTGTCAACAATGTGTACAAGGACATGACAGTAGAAAAATGCGGATGAGTGTTCAACTTATAAAACATTACTACGGCTAAATCAATTTAAAAGTAATTCCACAAATGCCCATATTGGCTAATTAGGAAATAATAATTCTAAAATATGATCTCTAGCAAGAAAGGATAAGCTTATGTAGTCATACAAAGGTTTTCACATGAATCATAGTGAGCACACAATCAATTGAAGGCATAGAAGAAGCCTAGAGTCTAATTCGGCAATTTTTCATATATAGCACTTGCAAATACACTCGTCACCTCACATATACGTCGCATCACATACACTACATTTAGACAAATAAGGTCCAAGACTAAGGGTAATTCCCTCACACAAGGTTAGGCAACATACATACCTCAGACAAGCCAAATCAGTACTCTAAAAATGCCTTCCCACACGATCGACCACTGAACGGCTCGAATCTAGCCAAAAACAACTCAATAATTTCATACAAAGCCATAGGAAAAAACCCCAAACAATAAAGCTTCGACCCTTATATAAATACACAAAGTCAACAAAAAAGTCAACATGATCCCGCATCCTAAAACTCGACCAAACTCACAAATCCCGATAACCTATTCCATTATGAGTCCAAATATACAGGTTTCATCCAAATCCAAGTTCAAGTCGGCTCCCAAATCCCCAATCTCCACTCTCCAAAATATAGTCAAACCCCCAAATTTTTCTTTCAAATCACACAATCTATATGTAATAATCCATGGGGAAACAAGATACAATATCAAAATCAAGTAAAAATCACTAGCATCTTGCCTTGTGTGAAATTCCTCTTTACAAACCGCCCCTCTCCTAGTCTAGGATTCAAAATATGAAATAATGGGTCTAAGTCCCAAAATTATTTCACTTATAAGTCTGACCAGCGATATACTTCGTGAACGTAGCTAGTGCTTCGTGTTCGCGATGAAGAAAAATCATAAGGCCTCAATATCCCTTTGCGAATGTAGCCCCCAGCCCGTGAACACGATGCACAAACACACCTATACCAATGCGTACACGATCACACACACGCGAACACAAAGATTGAGCTCCAGCCTTTACCCAGCCTGCGATCCTCCTACACTAACACGGCCCCTAGGCATGAATGAAAAAACCAATCTGCAACAACCCTGCGCGAATGTGACAGCCCAGTCGCAAACAAGAAGAAGGGCCTGACACCAACAAAATCTGCAATTTCCAACAATTCTCCAGGTGGTCCGAAACTCACCCAATCCATCCGGGACCCCATCCAATCACACCAAGAAGTCCATAAAAACTAACTAGACCTACCCAAAGTCTCAAAACTCATACAATAACATCACAAAAATGAATCAAAGATCAAAAAGTAAATTGAACTTCTCTTAAGTTCAAGGACCTTCAAACTTCAAACCTCAAACCAAGCATTCAATTCAAGCCTAACCAATCCAGAATTAAACCAAACATTGAACACAAGTTCCAAATGATGAAACAGACCTATCTCGAGTCCTCGAACAACAATCTGAACCCAATAGCATCAAATTTAAATCATGATCAAACTTATGAACTCTCCAAACCTTCAAATTGCCAACTTTCGACAAATAGCGACAGAACACCCTAGGAACCTCGAAATACAACTCCAAACATATGCCTAAGTCCAAATTAATAATACAAACCTATGGAATCATCAAATCACTAATCCAGTATCAGTTATACAAAAGTTAAATCTTGGTCAACTCTTATAACTTAAGCTTCCAACAAAGGAACTAAGTGTTTCAATTCACTCCAAACCCTTCTCGGAACCAAACCAACTATCCCCGAAAGTCACAAAATAACAACTAAGCAAACAAGATGCATCAAATGGGAAAATGAAGCTCATATACACAAAATAATCGGTCGGTTCGGTAAACTTTGAAGGGCATACTTGAGGTTGAAATCTTTGATGTGTGGGGCATAGACTTCATGGGATTATTCCCATATTTAAATGGTCACAAATAATTTTTTGTAGCAGTTGATTATGTGCCCGAGTGGGTAGATCCCGTGGATTTTCCTACAAAAGATGCTAAAGTAGTGGTGAACTTTGTGAAAAGTACATCTTCATGCGATTTGGGACTCCACAGGTTTTGAGTAGTGATGGGGGTACTCACTTGTCATGCCCCAAACCTGGGCCTGGACGTAACACGGTACTCGGTGCCCGACTACATGTGACCGAGCAAACTAACTGGCTGGCTGAATCAACATGTGATATCATAACATACTAAATGCAGAAGATAAACTAACACATGCTGATATACTGAAAGTATGAATGATAAAAATCAAAGTGTGGAAACACTAATACAAGTCTGAAACATGTCCGTAGCCAACACTGCTTAACACAAAAAGCTTGTGACTCTGTCTAACTGTTACTCTAGTTTATGAAGCCTCTATTGAAATACTGAAAATAATAACTATTTGTAAATACTAAAAGACTATAAAGTAATGATAATGCCCTGAAAGAATTGGGGATCACCAAATAGCTGGTACGAGAATCCTAGTGCTCTGAATCGTCAACCTGTAAATCAGTACCTGCATCGTGAGATGCAGGCTTTGGGCAAAAAGGGACATCAGTACATTTGAATTGCACTGGTATGTAAAGCAACTGAAATAAAGAATTATAAATGCTGAAACTAATACTGAGCTGTTAACTGAGAATTTAAAATTGATAATTGATATTATAACCGTTGAAATTGAAGCTGAAATGATAACTGATAGTTGATAACTGATAACTAATAACTGAAATTATAGCTGATAACTAAACTGAACAAAGGAAGCAAGGATATGAATACTCACTCTTCTGAATGATGAACAACCTGTTTATCTGAATATTAAACTGCAGCCTCAAGCCCAATATATATGTGCACAAACTGTGGCCTCTGGCCCAAGTATATGTATACATAACTGTGACCTCAGGCCCAAAGATGCATAAAGCATAAACTACACCCTTAGGCCCAAAGATGCATAAAGCATTAACTACGGCATCAGACCCAAATACATGGGTTCGACATTCAGGGAATTAAAATCAGGAACTGAGAATCATACTGCAATACATTATACTGAAATACTGAATCATAATGAGTTACACGATACTCGAATGCTAAACAGAACTAGACTGAGATATGTATTCACGAACTGATTATGAAAACCAAAACTTGAACTGTTTATGACATGCTGAGTAATCTAGACTGAGACTCATGGGCATCAAACCCAAGTCTATATTGATTATGCACTGATTTCACAACGTTTAGAATGAAAGTCATGAATGAGTTACAAAGCTAGAGAATAGAAGTTCTATGACTAATGGAACTAAGGCATAATTACTTTCTGAGGAAACTAGTAATAGTCATAATGAATGGGACGTAGGGAGAATCATAGACATTCCCAAACGTAAAGAGAGTTAGCCTCACATACCTCGATTTCGTCCCTTAGTGCTACTACAATGATCCACAATACTAAAAACCTTCAATCTACAATAGCAACATCCAATGGAACCAATATTATTAACAAATTCCATAACTTAAGCCATTTAGGCATATTATCAAACACCTTTTAGGCATAAATCTCTATATCTCATCACCATATAATTAGTTCATCCAACTACCACCATTCATCAACAATTTATCCCACCATCATGATTAACCAATTTATAACTTCCAACATCACATATATTGCCATCCATCCACACCCAACCAACAAAATTCCATCAAATAATTATCTTTCAATCTCTACAATAGTTATGTAATTAAATTGGGAACTGATGGCTTCCAATAACCATACCAAGAGTTCCAATACTTATTCATGCTCATATTCCCTTAATAAATTCATACATGTAAGTCTTAAGGGTATACGATTACCTTTTTGGATGAAATCTTGCAAAACCCTCCTTTGAGTTCTTGAAGATATCTCTTGAAGATCTAGGTATTTTATGTGTAGATTTCATCAATACTAGTGTAAAAATGGTAGAACTCACACCAAGATATTGGGGATTGATTACCTTGAAGATGGGAGGGGTTGGAGGTCTTGAGAGAGTGGAGGAAAACCCTAAAATTTGTCCAAAAGAAATTGGGGAAGATGGACCCCGAAATTGTGTTTGTAGGCCCAGATTTCGGATGCGGCATCGGATGCTTTGCATCCCCAGTTCACTCCTCGCAAGAGCTCGGATGCTCACCCTGATGCTATGGCAGTACTTCACTGCTAGCCCTTCTTTTTGAACGCAGCCTGGGATGCTTCGCATCCGCACACTCCTCCGCCTGCCTTTGGTAATTTTGTCATAACTTCTTGTAGGAATGTCCAAATGATGAACGGCTTGAAGCGTTAGAAACTAGACTCAAATAACTTAAATTTGATAGGTTGTGCATCACATAAAACCTTATATATATGTGGATATGCTCGTCCAAAGTGTGGTCTTGTGCATACCCATTTAGAATTTTAGTCTTTCATGTAATTTTCCAACTTGGCTTAGACTTAGGTCTCTCCTTGGATCCTAAATCACTTATGATATGCCTCGTACACTTATTATCATATCCAATTAATAACCATCATATTAATAGTCCTTGTCTGCACACGACTGATTCAGATTTATGGAGTGTTACATTACCCATACTCATCCCGGTAGGGTTTCACATGTCTAAAAGATCACATTAATACTCATTTAACACATCCAGAACTACTCTGGATTTATGGGGTGTTACATCACTTTTGTAACAAATTGTTGGGAAACCTCTTAGCCAAGTATGGGGTCAAATACAAGGTCTGTACGGCTTATCATTCGCAAACTAGTAGCAAAGTTGAGGTTTCAAATAGAGAAGTGAAGTAGATTATAGAAAAAATAGTGAGTGCAAGCAAGAAAGATTGGGTTGCCAAGCTTATGATGCATTTTGGGCATATCGCACTGCGTACAATACTCCGATTAGCACTTCACCCTATAGGTTGGTTTGCGGGAAAGCTTTTCACTTTCCCAATGAGCTTGACCACAAAGCATAGTAGCAACCAAAAAGCTCAACTTTGATATGGACCTAGCTGTGGAGAAAAGAATGTTGCAACTCAATGAGCTTGATGAGTTTGGTTGCATGCATCTGAGAATGCAAAGCTGTAAAAGGAAAACACAAAGAGATGGCATGACAAGCACAATCCACATCGTAAGTTTGAGCTGGCTCAAGCTGCTCTCTTGTTTAATTCGAGGTTGAAGCTCTTCGATGGAAAGATCAAGTCTAGATGGTTGGGTCTATTTGAAGTAGTGCATGCTACGAAGCATCGAGTTGTGAAACTTTGGGATCCCAAGAAAAGTGGTACCTTCTTGTTCAATGGGCAAAGAGTGAAGCACTATTGGGATAGTTGAGTTCGTCTTCACAAAACTTTGATAGATTTCGTAGAAGCTTGAAGGGACAGTCTGCACCGTGCCACGATTTTAAATCAGGCACTCCATGGGAGACAACCATGGTGATGTTGCATTCTTCAAGGCATGATATTAACTAAGGCGCTCGTTGTGCGGAAACCTAATTTGTAGATTATTTTCGTTTAATTTAGTTTTCATTTTTGGGTTTAGGGTTGACTACAAACTTGCTCTTATGAGAATTTCATTCATTTGACTAGGTATGGGCACGATATGATCGGGGGTCAAGTCAAAAGGCAGAACCACACAAAAGAATGCAAGAACGTGATGAAAAATAACCTGTACATGCGAAGCAAGGTCCAGCACACAACAGTCCTCGCACCTGGCCTCGCCCCGTGCCCATCATACTGCGCCCCATCTATCGGTTGCTAAGCTGAGCGCACACTTGAGGTCATTCCTTGCCTTGCCTAGAACGGTCTCCCCTCTCCCCTACCTTGCATCACGCCCTGCCGCTAGGTAAGTTCCCTCTATCTATTTCTTTTATTGTCCCCTTATTCCCTCTTATTACCCCGAGGATTCTGCCCTAAAACACACGCACTAGTCCCTCCCACGCGCAATGTGCCCTAAAACACAAATTCATCCACCCTACCAATACCCCTCCCTCGTAACCACACTAACACACACGTATCTACACTTACCATTATCTTTATTCTACAATTTCAACGTATCTTTATCTTATCTCTCTCTCTCTATCTATCTATCTCTATTGGTTGCATTGATGAAGTGGTGATAGCTCTCAAGCTATGGACTTCTAATGGTGATTTGTGCTACAACTTGTCCCAACCCTTTATGGACTTCTAATGGTGATTTGTGCTACAACTTGTCCCAACCCTTTATGGACTTCTAATGGTGATTTGTGCTACAACTTGTCCCAACCCTATGAAACCTATAAGGTTGGTATTGTTATTGCTGAAAGAGTGTTTACACTGAATATCCAAGCCGGTTTAGGAGGGTGAAGCAATCCCTCACCCACAAAAAATCTCACATACAAATAATGCATACTAAGTGTTCGATAAAATGCCTCAAAGGTAATTTTTTTCCCAAATGGAGCATGAGTCTTTGTGATCGATCGACTATTGATATGTGAGCTTGATTGACATGGAAATTATGTGTGGCATATTTCTAAATTAAAGTAGTGACATTGCTTTTTATTAGTATGCTAGTTGACTTGAGAATGCAAATATGCTTAATTGAAAAAGGTTAAGTCTGAGTAACCTTGAATTATTTGACAGACCATGTGATGAAACTTTTATTTTAGGGTCTTGCAAATGGTTTTTGCTATCATTCATGGTTCCACAAGTTGATGTTGGTGTTGCTTGTAGGTAAATTGATCATAGTGTGTCCAAAACCCGGTGCCAAACCTTCAGCCAAGGCCAAAGCCCCATTGAAGGGTAAGTCATCTACTTTCGCACCACTGCCCAAGAAGAGAAATAGTAGTGAGGCTACAACTAGTAGCCAAAACAAAGGTAAGCAGGCGATGGAAGCAATAGTGCCGCGTCACAACCACAGGCTAGGGGTGAACGTGAATATGGGATCAAGAGAGTACCTCTTTATGCCAGAGCATGGTATAGATAGTGTCTTCCCAATAATTATCATCCTGATTTGGCAATGGATGAGAACTTGTTGAAGTCAAAACAACCTAAAATTTGGCAAGTTGTACATTACCTTGGCTCGAGCTTTGTGTTGAAAATCTAGGAGAAGAAAATGACATCTTAATTAGGGAGTTTTATGTTAGATGGGATCTTGAGTATGAAGAGCAGTTGGTACCTATCCGTGGGAGTTTGATTGACATTTCTACTAGTGTGTTGTGCAACTATTTGGCGGCACACGATGTTCTGCATGCTCCATTGGCCAACTTCATTGACCAGTCATCCTATATATATATATATTAGATACACTCTGTGTGGTATCTATTCCAATGCTACCTGTATTCGAGATAAAAGAACTAACAACCACATCAAATTCCGAAGGACGAAGTTAATCTAGGTTACTAAAATGTAGATGAAGCTGGTGAACACGAGGCTATTGCCATGTGGTCATACATATTGGTAGGGACAAAGTTTGCCTTGTGTATTTTTTTTTTATGATTGGACAGTGAGTTAATGTAGGCCAGCTGATACGCCGCCAAATGACACTGGTTCGAAGGAGTAAAAGAGTTGACAAGCTTTTCTTTGGCAATGTGTTGATGAATTATTTGAGGAAGGAGAAAGTAGATGGGCAGCCGGAGTTTGACATAATTATTATTGCTACTCTCAGTGCCACATATATCACTAGCACCGTGGAAAGAAGGAAGATAATGGGTCAGTTTTGACTTCTGTTGAGCTTTAGGCTCGTGATGATAGCGTCATAGTTCCTTTATATGGGATGTTATATTTACAGTTGTAGATTGATGGTAGACTTTCCACTCTAGAGGAGTGTACGCAGTTGAATGAGTGATTTCCGCTCAACACTCGTGCCCAGCACTTGGTGGGGATTGCAGATGGCCAGTGGGTGCCCGCTGATGAGGATATCAATACTCCTAAGCATTTTATGCATGGAGAGGATGAGAAATTTGAGGAGGATGTTGACTATGCAGATGAGGACTTGGAGATGATTTGGATGATTGGGGGGAGGCGGACATAGCCTTCTTCGCTCAGGACGACTTTGATGATTGACCAGGCAGTTTCTTGTCTACCTTCCTAATTTTATTTTGATTATGCATTAAGGAAAATGCATCTCTTAAGTGTAGGGTAGGAGACTCTCCGTGGTTTATATTAATATTATATTAATAATATATTAGCTTCTTAATTTGTTTTCTGATTTGTAGTTCCTTGTTTTCTTTACAAATAGCTTCTTGTTTACTATTTTAGGATTGCTTATTTAGATTAGTAAAACCATTGGCATAGTATTTAGATACGTAGTATTCTAGTAGGAGCTTAATTTGAGAAAAAAATAAAAATATGGAAAAGAGAAAATAAAACACTAGAAAGAGATTGAACTTTTGCTGACGATAGATCTCCTAGACAGCTTTCTTGAGGGATTAAAGTTTAAACGAAAATAATAAAAAAATTAAAAAATAGAAGAACACAAAAATATATCTTTTTATTTTTTTAGGTAGTAATAATCCCCTGTAATTTTTATTTTTGCCTCGGTTCTTTTTCATGTGATTTAATTTGAACCGGGTGGTAGTGTTTTTTTTATGAGTGGAGTAGGATGTTGGGAATAAAATAGAGGAAGAGTGATGAGATTCTAGGCGCTTTTGATTCGTCTGATGGTAGCATATTTAGGTCTTGGCATGTTCAGTATCTTTAATGTGTTTTGAAACTGCTTATGATGCCTTGATAAATTGGATAACATGTATTGTGACGCCTATGAATCATTTTCTTGACTTATGTTCACTTAGTGTTTTACGTTCAATATCTCGTGGCTCCGGGAATACTTACTTTGAGAGACAGAATGGGACTGTCCTTAGTGAGTCATATTTCATGTGCGGTAAGGTTTTTGTGCAGTCCTTGCATTGCACCCGACATGTGAACTGAAGTGAAATCCTTGGTGTTGCACGGTTCAAAAATAATTTTTAGGTATTCTTTGACCTTTTAATTGAGCTTTTTGCTTATCACAAATAAAAGTATCCCTATTTGACCCTTTTTGAGCATGTAGACCTTTTATGACACCATCATTACAAGCCTATACCCTTTTGTTCTTAATTGATAATATTTTGATCCTTTAACCTCTAAAAGCACTTGAAATGTGAAATGGCACTAGAAAGAATCAAGTAGGGAAATTGGTAATGATTGAGTGAAACCAATAAAAGGAAGAAAGGTACACTTTTATTTTAAAAATACGCCACTAGCGGGGAATGCAAAGTGCGAAAGAAATGTTAGAAAAAAATACTTGAAAAAAAAGAAGAGAGAAATATCTCGATAGAGAAATAATATATCTTGTCCTTGCTTGTCACGACCCAAAATGCCACCAAGTTGGATGGCACCTAACCCAAGTAATCCAAACAATGTAAGTTACTACTATAATGAGAAATCATAAAATTATTAATAAAACTGCAAAAAAATTTAATACAACTATCCCAAGGACTGGTAGTACAAGTTATGAGCCACTATATTTTGAATTTATGAAGCTACTTAAAAGAATAAATACAACATCTGTTTGAAGTTTATATAAATAGAAAAGAAGTCCTAAACTACCTTGAACAAGAGGTAGCTTGAATCTGGAACGCCGGTATGTCTCCAATGCAAGGATTCGTCTTCCGCGACTACTCAGCTCTAGAATCTGCATGCAAGGTCCAGAAGTATATATGAGTACAATCGACCTCGTGTACTCAATAAGAATCTTGACTAATATCAGAGAAGTAGTGATGAGGCTATTATGTCCAAAAGATACTCATATAAAATGTGCAGCTCAATAACGTATATAATGTAGAGAAGAATACAACGAAGCAGTCAAGGAATAACGGATATTGAATAGTAAGAGTGCATAACTTAGATAAGGGAAATAATCTGATTTTGCCAATTACACAGATCATGAAACTACAACTTGTATCAACCCCGAACAATAAGAGACTTACACTAAATAGCGTGTGCTCAAATGCTCAGACATAGCCATAGGGTGTTGGTGCATAATAATGGCCCAATTCTATAATTGTACAATAATGTGTTCATGAGAACTTTACAAGAACCCAATATGTAAATGCATGATGACAACTTTCTTATCACATCAATCAGATACACTACCGATAACTCCAGAAACATGAGATAACAACCCAACATAGGAAAAATCCATCTTGACAATCAAATTGTGATGAATTGATATGTCATTCTGAGTTCTAGCACCTATTTTAGTGTTCTGATACTGCATGCACAGTCTGTATCTTTTTCCGAAAAGTTTCTATGTGAAAAATTGAAGAAAACATGAATTTTAGCTTTAAAAATAATTTGAGTTGACTACGGTCAACATTTTATGTGAACGACCCCAGATCGGTATTTTGACTATCCTAATGGGTGTAGCATGATTTTGGACTTGGCGTATGCTCGAAATTGAATTTTGAAGTCCCTAACTTGATTTGACATGATTTGTTGAAAACTAGTAATTTGAAGGTTTAAAGATTTCTGAGATTTTATTGTAGGTTGACTTTATGCCTACGGGGTTCATATTTCGATTCTGGAACTTGGTATAGGTTTATTTTGCTATTTAAAACTTGTCTGAAATTTGGTGCAAAATAGAGTTGATTTGATAGGATTCAGATGCTCGGTTGTGAATTTGAAAGTTCTTGAGTTTCTTTGAAAATTTCATGCATTTTGATGTCCGACTCGTAGTTCTAGGTGTTATTTTGGTGTTGTGATCGTGCGGGCAAGTTTGTATGATGTTATTATATTTGTGTGCATGTTTAGTTTGGAGCTCGAGGTGCTCGTGTGAGTTTCAGATAGGCTACAGACTATTTGAACTTAGAAAAAATCTTGTTTTTTGGTTGTTGCTGGTGTTTGGTGCAATGTGCTTTGCGATTGCGAAGGGGAATCTAGGTTGGGGCGGAAATCGTTCTTCGGGAATGTGAGGGAATGGTCGCGAAGCAAAGTATAGGGGGGCTTACCCTTTGCGAACGCGGCCGTCCACTCACGAACGCGTAGGGTTATGGGGTCTGGGAGGGGATCGGTTGGATGTTCTACGAGATTACGAGCCTAGGATCACGAACGCGAAGGCCAGGAGGGAGAGGCCATCGCAAATGCATATAGCACCTCGGAAACGGGGAGGCCAACTGGGCCGATGTACTTCGCGATTGCGTCAGCTCCTTCGCGAACGCGAAGAAGACCTGACGCCAGTGATTTAAAACAGTCCAAAATCGGGATTCTTTCCATTTTAAAGTTTGAGCTCGACCTAGAGGCTACTTTGAAGAGGTTTTTCATCCCAACTTCATAGGTTAGTAGATTTTAACTTTGTTTCCTTACATTTCCATGAAAAGCCATTGATTTTAATCCTTAATCTATGCTTTTTAATGGTAGAAAATAGGGATTTAAGTAGAAATTAGAGATTTTGAGAAATTGAGATTAAGACCTTAAATTGAAGTCAGATTTCAAAACTAATCACATAACAGGGCTCGAGGATGAATGAATAATTGGGTTTTGGTCTGAATCTCGAGTTTTGACCAAGCGGGCCTGGGGTTGACTTTTGTTGACTTTTTCCAAAAATATTAAAGATTGAGTCTTTTTCACTTGTGCGTAGTTTCAAAAGCTTATTTTGAATTATTCGAACTTTATTTGGTTAGATTTGATTGGTTTGGAGGCTAATTCTAGAGGAAAGCCGCGGTTGAGCATAGATTTGATTGCGGAGTGAAGTAAGTGTCGTGGTTAACTTTGACTTGAGGGATTAGGACTTGTTGGTCTAATTTCTACGTGTTTTATATGTGGGGAAAGCATAAATGTGAGGTGACGAGTACCTATGCAATGTCATTGGGTTAAATCCTGCAGGTGAAAATTGTTTCAATGTATTATATTATTTTGTTAATTATGTTATCCATGCTTTGGTTAGATTATTACTTCCTTAATTATTCATTTCGTATTTATTGTTTATTCTAAAGATGTTGAAAATTTTGGAAGTTGAAGTTTGATATCATGGCACCATATTTGAAGTGAAATCATTCCCCACCTTGTTTATTATTCGTATTGATATTATTGCATGGTGAGGACGAGAGTAAAAGTACGAAGGGTGATGCCGTGCCATTATATTCATATTATTGCATGGTGAGGACGAGAGTAAGAGCATGAAGGGTGATGCCATGCTATTATATTCATGATATTGTATGGTGAGGACGACAGTAAAAGCACGAAGGGTGATGCCGTGCCATTTTCATATAATTGATTTGATTCATTTCCGGTTTTGGTGATTTACTTGGTTATATTGTTGCTTAATATGGAAGATGATATTTTGTGATTTCATACTTGCCGTATTCATTATGTCTTCCCCCTTTTTACATGTCCCCTCCTAATTAGTATCTTAGCATTCTTCTTGTTATTTTGATGCTTTATATACATTTGTACATGTTTATTTATGTAGGTGTCTTGTCATAGCTTCATCACTACCTCGTCGAGGTTAGGCTCGACACTTACGGAGTACATTGAATCGGTGTACTCATACTACACTTCTGCACTTCTTGTGCAGATACTGGTATTGGTCCCAGTGGTGCTTCAGGTGCGTCGGCTCGGATCACTTTCATACGGTGTCTCGAGGTAGACCTGTTTCACTAGATTTCAAGAGGTAGGCAACTTTTGATCATTTGTATTCATTAATACTGAATAATCATTGTATTTCTCACCTGGATTAGGTGTTTTTGAGGTAAAATTTGGGGAACTTTGGACTAGGGATTTGAGAGTGAGATTTGGGGATTTGGGTGTCGATTTGGGGTCGGAATTAGATGATTTTGGTACAGTTGGACTCATTATTGAACGGGTGTTCTAATTTTGTGGTTTTTTTATTTTCGAGGCGTGGGCCCGGGGTTGACCTTTCTGGTTGACTTTTTGACTTTGGTGAAAGAACTTGGCTTTATCATATGGAATCGGTTCCTATAGCTTGTATTGATTGTATTAAGTTTTTTGTGGCTAGATTCTAGTCGTTCGGAGGCCGATTCGTGACGAGAAGGCTTGTTGGAGTTGTGATTTGCAAGGTTTGAGGTAACTCTTCTGAACTTGATACTGAGGGTATAAATCCCTGAAATACGTGGTATGTGGTTGGTGTTGAGGTAACACACATGCTAGGTGACGGCGTGTGGGCGTGCATCGTAGTAATTGTGACTCACTTGTTTCTGTGGTACTATGTAGTTATCAAACCTCGTTGCTATTCATGTAATCCCAACGTGTTAGAGTAATTGAGTTGCGATCCATGTTAGAAATCATGTTTGGGCTATATGCTTATTCTGTTGGGACCTACTAAGGTCATTCCTACTGTTGAGTTATTTGCTTAAATTGCAATTATATACTCAGTCACATTTATCATTTGCATATCGTATCTTAGTCTCTCTTATCATTTAATGTTACATCATTTTATCATCATTTGGGCTTTGGCACCGAGTGACTAGAGTGATTGATGACTCAGTTGGGGCCTGAGGGACGGCTTGTGAGGGCATGTAATACTGCAAGCTGAGTGATTGAGAGTGCTGAGCGATTGGGTGTGCTGAGTGATTGAGCGTGCTGGGTGATATTGAGTACTCTGAGAGTGTGAGTACATGAGTTTATTACTGTGTTGTATTACATGTAACATGCATAATTGACATGTAGACATAGAGACATAGCATTCCTCATGCTGTCAATACTTGGCTTATTTTATCAGTATTGAGCTTAAATTGTTGAACATGAAAGCATGTCTACATTTATTTACTGTGTACGAATTGATTATAGGGTTTCTTTGAGTTATTACTGTCATTTCCCTGCTATATCTGTATTGTTATTATTAGTTGGATTTGGACTGTACCTTTTTGAGCTCGTCATTGCTTTCAGCCTAAGGTTAGTCATGTTGCTTACTGAGTACATTGGGTCGGTTGTACTCATACTACACTTTGCACTTCATGTGCAGATCCAGGTACATGTGGACCCGGTGGTTGCTAGACTTGGAGCAGTCTCTGCTAGGAGATTATTGAGGTAGCTGCTTTGACGCCCGCAAACCTCGATTCTCTTTCCATTTAGTTTTATTTCGTTCTATTCTAATTTCAGACACTTGTATTAGAGATTTAGACTGTGTTGGCAGTTAGTAGCTCATGTACTCGCTGACACTAGGATTTTGTAGTTAAGTCGCAGTTGTCCTTATCGGTTTTATGATATTTTCATTGTTAAACCTATTACATCATGTTTTAAATTTAAAATACATAGTTATTTTTTGATTGTCGGCTTACCTAGTAATGTGATAGGCGCCATCACGACATGTTGCGATTTGGATCGTGACAAGTTGGTATCAGAGCCTAGGTTACATAGGTCTCACGAGCCATGAGCACATTTAGTAGAGTCTTGGGGAATACAGAGACGTCTATACTTATCTTTGAGAGGCTACCGAACCGTTAGGAAACTTCACTTTCTTGTATTCTTGTCGTGCAAATTTGATGATTCCGGAAAACTAATCTTCTATTAGTCTATTCTCTCACAGATGGTGAGGACACGCACGACCGGATTAGGCGGACGACCACCAGTAACACCATCTAAGGCTGTGAGAGGCCAGGGCCACGGTAAAGGCTGAGATGTAGCTCGTGCAGCAGCCAGAGCAGCACCTGTGGAGCCCCCAGTTGCTCCAGCTCAGGAGCAGATACTAAATGTGGTTGAGCCAGTGGGGCTATCTCAAGCACCAGTTGTGCCCATTGTTATTCTAGGCCTTCAGGAGGTTTTGGCCCAAATATTGACTGTATGCACTAGCCCTGCTCAGGCAATTTTAGTTCAGGCCGCACCAGCCACTTCTCAGGCCGGGAGAGGTGCTCAAACTCCTGCCGCCCGTACTCCAAATAAGGTGGTTCAGGGACTTTAGACACTGAGGGTACTGCTAGCCTAGCCAGTTGCAGTTGCTTAGGCTTAGGTGGGTCCACCTATAAGTGACGAGGAGCAGAAGATGCTAGAACAATTTGGGAGGCTCAGGCCTCTAGCGTTCAGTTGGGCTGAATTAGAGGATGCTCGGAATTTTTTAGACAGGTGCCAGCGGATCCTTCGCACGGTGGGTTCTAGACACTAATGGGTCTCATTAACTACTTTTTATCTATCGGGGGCAGCCTTTAGATGGTGGGAGGCCTATGAGTTGAGTAGGCCAACCGGCGTTGTACCACTTACATGGCATGAGTTCTCAGTTCTCTTCTTAGAGAAGTTTGTTCCACAGACCCGCAGGGAGGAGTTGCTTAGGCAGTTTGAGCAGCTACGCCATGAGGGTATGCCAGTGACCCCGTATGAGCTGAGATTTTCAGAGTTGGCTCATCACACGATCTGGTTGGTTCCCACAGAGAGGGAGAGGATTAGGAGGTTCATTGTTGGCCAAACTTTGGACTTCGTCATGACTCGGGAGATTGCATCAGGTGCTAGTTCGACGAGGTGGTTGATATTACTAGGCTTCTAGAGCATGTTTGTAGCCAGGAGCACGAGGAGAGGTAGGCCAAGAGGCCTCGTGGTTCGGGTGGTTTCATCAATGTTTCTTCTGGAGGACAATCCCACCACAGCAGGGGTCGTCCTTACAGGCCCACTCAGATGGCTCATCCGGTTCATTGTGGTGCATCATCTAGTCATGGTTCATACAATACTCATCCGAATCAGTCATCTCTCAGTTCCCTCCTAGCTTAGAGTTCATCCCATGCTCCATCAATTTAGGTTTCATCTGTACCAGGTCCATCTAGTAGCTATTCTGGTTCTCAGGGTCTGATTCCATCTCTACCACCATTGGCAGATCATAGTTGCTTCAAGTGTGGGGAGTTTGGACATGTGAGGAGGCAGTGTCACCATCATTTTGGAGGTCTAATTTCAGTAGAGGGGTCATGTTATGACTTCCATGCTAGTTACTTCACTACCCACCCAACTAACTCGGGGTGGGGCTCAAATAGCTAGTGGTCGTCCTAGAGGGAGAGGTTGATCAGGTGGCGGTCAAGCTCGATGCTATGGTTTCCCTACCAGGCCTAAGACCGTTGCTTCAGACGCAGTTATCACATGTATTGTTTTAGTGTGACACAGGGATGCTTCCATAATATTTGACCCTGGTTCCACTTATTCATATGTGTCATCGTATTTTGCTCGTTATTTTGATATGCCCCGTGAGTCCTTAGTTTCCCTTATTCATGTATCTACATCGGTGGGCAATTCTATTATTGTGGAACGTGTGTATCGGTTGTGTGTGGTGACCACTAGGGGATTGGAGACAAGAGTTGATCTCCTATTTCTTAGTATGGTTGATCTTGACGTGATTCTGGGCATGGATTGGTTGTCCCCGTGTCATGCCATTTTGGATTTTCACGCTAAGACTGTGATATTGGTGATGCGGGGTTACCTAGGATCGAGTGGATACGTTCTCTGGACTATGTTCCTAGTAGGGCGATTTCATATTTGAAGTCCTCACAGATGGTTGGGAAGGGTTTTTTGTCATATTTGGATTTCGTGAGGGATATTGGTGCCGATACTCCTACCATTGATTCTATTTCGGTAGTGCAGGACTTTTCTAATGTGTTTCCTGTAAACCTGCTAGGCATGCCGCCCGACAGGAATATTGATTTTGGTATTGACTTGGTACCGGTCACTCAACACATTTCTATTCCTCCGTATCACATGGCACCACCAGAGTTGAAGGAATTGAAATAGTAGGTTTAGGAGCATCTTGATAAGGGGTTCATTAGGCCTAATGTGTCGCCTTGGGGTGCACCGGTTCTGTTTGTGAAGAAGAATGATGGTACTATGTGTGTGTGCATTGACTATCGACAGTTGAACAAAGTTACATTTAATAACAGGTATAATTTGCCGCGCATTGATGAATTATTTGACTAGCTTCAAGGAGCTAGAGTTTTCTCTAAGATTGATTTAAGGTCTGGTATCACCAATTGAAGATTCGGGACTCTGATATTCTGAAGAAGGCATTCAGGACCCGCTATGGCCACTACGAGTTCCTTGTGATGTCTTTTGGGCTGGCCAATGCCCCAACAACATTCATTCATCTGATTAATAGTGTATTCCAGCCATATCTTGATTGGTTTTTCATAGTATTTATTGATGATATCCTGGTGTACTCACGTAGCCAGGAAGTGCATGCACAACATCTGAGGATTTTACTACAAACGTTGAGGGAGGAGAAGCTTTATTCTAAGATCTCCAAGTGTGAGTTTTGGCTCAGTTTGGTAGCATTATTGGGGCATATAGTGTCCAATGAGGGGATCAAGGTGGATCCGAAGAAGATTGAGGTGGTTCAGAGTTGGCCCAGACCATCTTCAGCTACTGAGATTCGGAGTTTTCATAACTTGGCCGACTATTATCTCCACTTCATGGAGGGTTTCTCATCCATTCTAGTGCCTTTGGCCAGGTTAACCAAGAATGGTGCCCTATTCAGGTGGTCTGATAAGTGTGAGGAGAGCTTTCAGAAGCTCAAGACTACCTTGACCACAGCTCTAGTTCTAGTTTTGCCTTCAGATTGGGTGCTTATACAGTGTGTTGTGATGCTTCTTGAATTGGTATTGGGTGTGTCTTCATGCAGAAGGGTAGAGTCATTGTTTATGCTTCCCGCCAGTTAAAGCCATATGAGAAGAACTACCTCGTTCATGATTTAGAGTTGGCAGTAATCGTTCATGCATTGAAGATTTTGAGGGATTATCTCTACGGCATGTCTTGTGAGGTATTTACAGATCATCGGGATCTTCAGCACTTGTTCAAGCAAAAGGATATAAATTTGAGGCAGTGGAGATGGTTGTATCTATTAAAAGATTATGATATTACCATTTTGTTCATCCCGGGAAGGCCAATATGGTGGCCGATGCCTTGAGTAGAAAGGCGGTGAGTATGGGTAGCTTTGCATATATTCCTATTGGTGAGAGACCACTTGCATCAGATGTTTAAACCTTGGCCACTCAGTTCGTGAGGTTAGATATTTCGGAGCCTAATTGGGTTCTAGCTTGCATGATTTCTCGGTCCTACTTATCTGATCGCATCAGAGAGTATCAGTATGACAACTCCATTTGCTTGTCCTTAAGGACACGGTTCAGCAGGGTGATGCCAAGGAGGTTTCTATTGGAGATGATGGGGTGTTGTGGATGTAGGGTCGGATCTGCGTGCGTAATAAATATAGGTTACTTGAGTTGATTCTTGAGGAGGCCCACAGTTCACGTAGTCCATTCATCTTGGTGCCGCAAAGATGTATCAGGAGTTGAGGTAGCACTATTGGTGGAGGAGAATGAAGGAAGATGTAGTGAGGTTTGTAGATCGATGCTTGAACTGTCAGCAGGTGAAGTACGAGCATCAGAGGCTGGGCAGTTTGCTTTAGAGGCTTGAGATTCCTGACTAGAAATGGGAGCATAGCACCATGGACTTCATAGTTGGGCTGCCATGGACTTTGAAGAAATTTGATGCTAGTTGGGTGATTGTGGACCAATTGACTAAGTCTGTACATTTTATTCCAGTTGGGACTACCTATTCTTTGGAGCGGTTGGCTGAGATCTATATCCATGAGATTTTTCACCTTCACAGTGTGCCAGTGTGCATTATTACAAATTGGGCATGCGGTTCACATTGCAGTTTCGGAGAGCAGTGCAGTGAGGGTTAGGCACACGGGTTGAGTTGATTGCAGCATTGCACCCTCAGACGGACGGACATTCCGAGCGCACCACTCATATATTGGAGGATATGCTACGTCCTTATGTCATGGATTTCGAGGCTTCTTGGGATCAGTTTCTACCGCTTGCAGAGTTTGTCAACAACTACCAATCGAGTATTCAGATGTCTCTATATGAGGCCTTATATGGGAGGCAGTGTTGATCTCCAGTGGGGTGGTTTGAGCCGGGGGAGGCTAGGCTGTTGAGTACTAATTTGGTTCGGGATGCCTTGGACAAGGTCAAGGTTATTCAGGATCGTCTTCGCACGGCATAGTCTAGACAGAAGAGTTACGCTGATCAGAAGGCTCGTGATGTTGCCTACATGGTAGGAGGGAAGGTATTGCTTAGAGTTTCACCGATGAAGGGTGTTATGAGGTTCGAGAAGAAGAGCAAGCTAAGCCCTCGGTATATTGGCCCTTTTGAGGTGCTTGAGAGGATTGGAGAGGTGGCCTACAAGCTTTCACTGCCACCTAGTCTATCAAGTGTTCACCCAGTGTTTCATGTTTCCATGCTCCGGAAGTATTATGGTGATCCATCTCATGTTTTGGACTTCACCACGGTTTAGTTAGATGGGGATTTGACTTATGATGTGGAGCCGGTGGCCATTTTGGATTGACATGTTCAAAGGATGAGATCAAAGAGTATAGCTTCAGTGAAAGTACAGTGGAAAGGTCAGCCAGTCGAGGAGGCTACTTGGGAGAACGAGCGGGAGATGCAGAGCAGCTACATGTTGATACCCAATTTTTCCGTATAATATTTTTTCAAAATACATATATACCTCCAGAACTATGCATTGGCATCAATTAATATTTTACCATAATTTCTGCATTTTTAAGGGTTTTAATTAATTTATCCCAGTATTTTTATTTATATAAACAATTACTAATTGCATCACAAATAGTTTCATAATAACTTTGTGGCTTAATTTTATCATTTGCATTTGTACTAAGTTTTAATTATTTCAGAAATATCCATATTTGCATTTTTGGGGTTATAATTGCAATAACTTTACAATTATAGCCCATGCATGCATTATTAAATTATTTTACCTGAAAATAGCTTTTTGTATTTTTTAAATACTAAGTAATTGTTTTAAAACATTTCTAGGCATGAAAATCATTTTTATAATCTATTAATTATTTTTTAAAATTGTTTGTATCAATTAAATGGGTATTTAACAAATAGCCCTTTTTATTTTTCGGACCTAGCCTATTAAACCAGCCCAATTTCAGTTCCCCAATCTCTATTAATTGGCTGTTAGACTTACTTCTTGCCTTATTTGAAACTCAGTCCGAGTTATTTATGGGAATAATTCCCTGATTGTCTGCCCTGTCAAGCTTAATTGATTATTTAATTGCTTTCCATACAATATTTACAATATTAAGTTGCCTTGCCTTATTTACTTTACACTACTCGACTCCTATAAATACAAGACTCTATTTCAAACACACACACAGAGACCTAAGGAAAGCACTTGAAAATTCTTGCTCTCTCTCTCTCTCTCTCTCTCTCTCTCTCTCTCTCTCTCTCTCTCTCTCTCTCTATTGCAACCTACTGCTACTTGTCTATTGCATTATCTAGTCAGCTGGAAGCCAAGACTAGATCTTGGATCCTATTTACTTCGCTCTCCTACTGCAAATTTCCAGCTGGTATGCCTCCATTACTGCTGTTCAATTAAACTATGTGTTTCCTGTTCTTAGTATGACTATTTTTTGGATCAATATGCTCTATGTTTACTGTGTTTATGGCTATGCACTTATACTATATGTTTCCTGCTATTCAATTAAACTTAGGTGTTCCCCTGTAGTCAGCATGTCTACTTCTGTTCAATCTATGTGTTTACTAGTATGTCCACTTCTGTTCAATCTATGTGTTTACTAGCATGTCTACTTCTGTTCAATCTATGTGTTTACTAATATATATACCTCTGTCCAATTTACGTGTTTACTATAATAGCATGTCTACTTCGGTTGGATTAAACCTATGGGTGTCTTACTTTCAGCCTGTTTACTTCTGTTTTAAATATACCTATGTGCTTCCGCTTTCCGCAGGTCTGCATGCCTGCTCATATCTAAATTAGACCTATGATTGTCTACTTCTCCACTAACATGCTATTAAAATGTTCACCTTTCACAATATGGTTCCCCAGCCTTACTATCCCTCTGTATGTGACTATATGCTCACCTAGTGACAGTTAATAAGCTAAGCTAGAACTCTAAGTTACCCTGTTTCTTAATACTATTTGACTGTTGGGACCTTTTTGAGTTACAATGATTGAATGGCCCCTGTTTGCTCCTTACTTCCTGAGAATCCAAAACTATTTTCTTAAAAAACTATCTCTTATTTTAAACTCCTATTCTTAGAACACTTAGGGTCTTGCCCCTCTAGTGTGAGCATTGCTTAAGAGTCCATGAGGCTCTTCTGAAATTTGACACTGGAGTTGGCTTTCTAACTTGCTCACAAAGGGTACTTTGAAAGTTTTCTGGTGTGAGCATTGCCTGGGGTCTCTGAGGCCCTTGGAAACTTTGACACACCAGGATACTATTGGGTGCACTATGAGATATGGTACTTTGGACTGTTGAAGGCCTGGTTTTTCCATGTTCATGTTGGGCCTATTCAGGCTCCCTGTAGCATAGTTTAGTTTATTTTTGCAATTCATTTGTTTTATGGTCTGTATTAATCTTTGTAAACATATATTGGGGATTATTAGTAAAATGGGTGGGATATATATATATATATATATATATATATATATATTGTGTNNNTATATATATATATATATATATTGTGTGAAATCAGGTAGAAATCATGCTCTTATGATCATTATGATTGTCTACTTGCATTAGAAACCATGCTTAGGGGATTATTTTTGTGATTGTTTATAGGTGCATCATATCATTTGTTCAAAAACTTCTGGTTTCTAAAGTTCTGCATATGTCACGCCTGCTTAGAAATGCTGTCACTAGGTTCCTATTAAGTCTGCCTAATAATCATGTTTATTCTCTTATGTGCATTAGAAACCATGCTTTAGGACTTTTCATCTCCCTCGCCTAAATGCTATGACTGCATCTAGATCGTACAAAATCAGTTTCTTCAGTAGAAACTACGTCCATAAGAGTAATTTTTAAAAAGCAGCCTACACACTTAGGTAGCATGCCTATAGAGATAATGTGTATAAAAATTATTTTGTAACGTTTACACCTAGACAGCATGCCTATAGGACACAATGAACTCAAACTGCCCGTTAAAACTGTTTTTGTTGGTTTATTGCACTTCTGATCAATGCTTAGATACCATGTTCATAGGACATCACTGCTACACGCTTAGGCAAGCCTATAGGGCGACTAAAATCCTACCAACTGTAAAATTACGCTTTTGTTATTTGTGAACTGCCCAGATTCAACAGGTCTTAAAATTAGTAGGCAAACTGATTAGGTCACTATCATCTCACTTTAACACAATGCTGCATATTTTGTTTGTCATGCTCACCTAGATATTCTGCTCTAGGATCTTTTGAGATATCTGAAATCCTACTGTGCGAGACATGCTATTATTTGCTTATGTGCGGAGGTAAAAGTGAGCCTTTAATTGCCTTTATGTGAAGGTCCTAATTGTTCTTGCTTGTCGCCTAGATTTTTCTCCTTTAAGTACCTTAGGAAAGTCTAGAAATGCCTAAATTAGATGTCCTAAATACCTCCAAGACCACAAGGAAGGGACGGGTAATGCACGCATAGAGTTCGTTCAATTAAAAGCGCTTATATAACCACTAAGGGGACGACAAATAGGTAGTAAAAGGATATGATGACATGTGCGCTAATGCCACGTGTAACCCCTCTAGTTGAGGAAAGCTTACCGTGTATTGTACAGATGTGATCCTGTAGGCTATAAAACCTAGGACCCCTTTTACCCATTGTTTTAAATGTAATATCAATTTGTCTAATTTGCTTTATCTGTTTACAAGACTAATTCACATAATTTGAGTTCGGCCGGGACCCACCGTTATGGACCACGAGGGGTGTCTAACACCTTCCCCTCAAGGTTATTTCGAGCCCTTACCCAATCTCTGGTAATGCAAACCGATTTATGAGTTACTTGCTTTAGGTGCCCTAACGCACCTTAATCCGTTTGGTGGAGACTCTTCAAATTCAAATACCCAATTCCCGAAAGGAAATGAGTTGTTCCCAATAAATGTCAAAATCCGGACTCCGCGAGGAAAAAGGGGGCGCGACAGCATGGCGACTCTGCTGGGGATGTTTTAGGTCCTTACCATAACGAACTTGTTTTTGTTAATTAGTCTTAAGCATACTTTATCCTGTGCACCCCTCCCCCTTACTTGGAATTAATTGCTTATTTTCAAGCATTTATGATTTCCTTTATCTCCCGAAACTGAGAAAATCAATGCCAAGGTCCTTAGAGTGGTTGAATACCCAACTTGGCTAGCCAACATAGTGCCGGTTCCAAAGAAGGATGGGAAGGTCAGGGTCTATGTTGATTATCGGGATCTCAACAGGGCCAGCCCAAAGGATGATTTCCCACTTCCAAACATACACATCCTAAACGACAATTGTGCCAAGTATAAACACCAGTCGTTTGTGGATTGTTTTGCCGGTTACCATCAGATCTGGATGGACGAAGAGGACGCTGAGAAAGCTGCTTTCATTACACCATGGGGAGTATACTGTTATAAGATGATGCCATTCGGTCTAAAGAATGTTGGGGCCACCTACATGAGGGCTATGACTACCATTTTTCATGACATGATACATAAGAAGATCGAGGTATATGTGGACGACATCATCATCAAATCCAAGAAGGCCACATATCATATAGTCGATTTGAGGAAGTTTTTTGACAGACTGCAAAAATACAACCTGAAACTAAACCCCACAAAATGTGCATTCGGGGTTCCTTCCAGAAAGTTACTTGGGTTCATCGTCAGCCGCCGAGGAATAGAATTGGACCCGTCAAAAGTCAAAGCCATCCAGGAGCTGCCACCGCCGAGGAGTAAGGAAGATGTAATGAGTTTTCTAGGACGACTAAACTACATTAGCCGGTTCATAGCCCAGTCTATAGTTATATGTGAGCCGATTTTCAAGATGTTGAAGAAAGATGCTGCAACTAGTTGGACTGAAGATTGTCAAATGACTTTCGACAAGATCAAGGAGTACTTATCAACACCACCAGTCTTGGTCCCGCCAAAGCCAGGTCAACATTTGCTACTCTACCTTGCAGTGCTAGATGGAGCCTTCGGCTGCGTTCTGGGGCAGCATGACGAAACAGGGAGAAGGGAACAAGCTATTTTTTACTTGAGTAAGAAGTTCACTCCATATGAAGCGCGATACTCTCTATTGGAGCGTACCTGCTGCGCTATGACCTGGATAGCTCAGAAGCTGAGGCATTACTTCTGTTCCTACACAACATACCTCATATCAAGGATGGATCCCTTGAAATATATCTTTCATAAACCTATGACCACTGGCAAGCTGGCTAAGTGGCAAATCCTATTGAGCAAGTTCGACATTGTTTATGTGACTTAGAATGCAGTCAAGGGACAGGACTGACAGATAATCTTCCCGAGAACCCTGTGGAAGGAGAATACGAACCCCTGAAAACATATTTTCCCAATGAAGAGGTGTTATTCATAAGAGAAGATATTGCTGAGTCCTACGAGGGTTGGAGAATGTTCTTTGATGGAGCGGCAAATTTCAAGGGATTCGGCATTGGAGCTGTCTTGGTATAAAAAACTGGCCAACATTATCCGGTATCTGCTAAACTCAGATTTCCCTGCACCAACAACATGGCAGAGTATGAAGCCTGCATACTAGGGCTCAACATGGCCATCGACATAAATATTCAGGAGCCACTGGTAATTAGTGATTCAGATTTTCTTGTGCACCAGGTACAAGGAGAATGGGCCACCAAGAATTTCAAGATATTGCCATATCTTCACTATGTGCAGGAATTGAGAAAGATGTTCACAAATATAGAGTTTCGGCATGTTCCCAGGATTCAAAACGAGTTTGCCGATGCATTGGCCACTTTGTCATCCATGATACACCATCCCGGCAAGAACTTCATCGATCCCATCCCAGTAAGGATCCATAGCCAGCCGGTGTATTGTGCCCATGTTGAAGAAGAAACAGACGGGAAGCCTTGGTTAAACGATATCAAAGAATATTTGGCAAAAGGAGAATATCCAGAGCATGCAAATCATACTCTGAAATGTACGCTTCGAAGGTTGTCCAATAATTTCTTCCACAACGGAGGAACCTTGTATAGAAGAACTCCTGATTTGGGATTGCTAAGGTGTGTCGACGCAAAAGAAGCTTCAAAGCTACTTGAGGAGATACATGCTGGGACCTGCAGCCCGCATATGATTAGCTTTGTCTGGGCCAAGAAGATACTTAGGGCCGGTTATTTCTGGATGACCATGGAGACAGATTGCGTCCAGTATGTCCAAAAATGCTACCAATGTCAAGTACATGCTGATATGATAAAAGTGCCGCCAAATGAGCTCAATGCAATAAGCTCTCCTTGGCCATTCGCCGCTTGGGGAATGGATGTGATTGGTCCAATCGAGCCCACCACCTCAAATGGGCGTCGGTTCATCTTGGTAGCTATTGATTACTTCACCAAATGGGTCGAAGCAGCATCTTACAAGGCAGTAACTAAGAGGTCATAGTAGATTTTGTCAGCGACCAGATTGTTTGCCGGTTCGGAGTTCCAGAATCAATCATCACAAATAATGCCCTAATCTCAATAGTGATCTGATGAAGACCATGTGTGAGACTTTCAAAATAAAGAACAAGAATTCCACAGCCTATAGACCTCAGATGAATGGAGCTGTAGAAGCCGCTAACAAGAATATCAAGAAGATATTGAGAAAGATGGTAGAAAATCACAAACAATGGCACGAGATTCTTCCATTCGCTTTATTGGGATACTGTACCACAATCAGCACATCAACTAGGGCAACTCCCTACTTACTGCTTTATGGTACTGAAGTTTTTATTCCTGCTGAATTGGACATTCCTTCTTTGAGAATCATACAAGAAGGTGAGCTCAGCGACTCAGAATGGATAAGGAGCCGTTATGAACAGCTAGCCCTCATAGATGGAAAAAGGATGAATGCAGTGTGTCTTGGGCAACTCTATCAGAATAGAATGTCTAGAGCCTTCGGTAAAAGAGTCAAGCAGAGACAGTTCACACCGGGGCAGCTGGTGTTGAAGAAGATCTTTCTGCATCAGAATGAAGCCAAAGGGAAATTCTCTCCTAACTGGCAAGGCCCTTACGTGGTTCACAAATTATTGACATGAGGATCCCTCATACTTGCAGAAATGGACGAAGAAGTTTGGCCAAAACCGATCAACGCAGATGCAGTCAAACGATACTATGTAACTATTTATGTTTTCACAAAATGATGTAAATTGAACTACACTCGACCTAATTCCCATTTAAGAGGGGATACATAGGCAGCCCTGTGGGTTTGGTCACAATTTAGTAAAAATCCTATTTTTCCCCACAATCAGAAACTGGGGCAGAATTTTGAGGAGGACCCCCAAAATTCTGAAGCAATTTCAGCCGATCGCAGCATGTGCAATAGTCAAAGTGTCCATCTAACTGGGGCACAATTTTGAGGAGGACCCTCAAAATTCTATAGCAGCAGAGGTTGCGATGTCTCGGATCGTGTCACAGTCACTGGTTCATCTAACCAATTTCTAAAATAATATATTTTATTACGTCTTTGAAAACTATGCATGCTTGCTTGTAAAATGACTCTGTTCAGCCAACACTACCCCAAATGATTTGAACAGGACCTTTGGACCAAGCAAAGCAAGCCACGCAAGCCGACAGAGGCACGAACCGACCTCCCCCTTTATAGAACTCACGATTTTTCTTTGGATACAGGAGCGAAGAATATACATGCCTCCAAGTCACAATCTTCATAATAATCGTGATACTGAAATCTATTACCAGCTAAGAAAACTCTGCTATCACCTGTTATTTATTCTATTTTTGCATGGGACTAAGCCCTGTCCCAAACCCTGCATGAGGATAAGCCCTGCCTCCATTTGCATAAGGCTAAGCACTACCTTCCATTTGCATGGGACTAAACCCTGTCCCGAATCTTGCATGAGACTAAGCTCTGTCTCCATCTGCATGAGGCTAAGCCCTGCCTCCATTTGCATAAGGCTAAGCACTACCTTCCATTTGCATGGGACTAAGCCATGTCCTGAATCTTGCATGAGACTAAGCTCTATCTCCATCTGCATAAGGCTAACCCCTGCCTCCATTTGAATAAGGCTAAGCACTGCCTCCATATCTGCATGAGGCTAAGCCCTGCCTCCATATCTGCATGAGGCTAAGCCCTGCCTCCATATCTGATAAGGTTAAGCTTTGCCTTCCATTTGCATAGGACTAAGCCTTGTCCTGAATCCTGCCTGAGGCTAAGCCCTGCCTCTATATATGCATAAGGCTAAGCTCTGCCTTCCATCTGCATAGGACTAAGCCATGTCCCGAATCTTGCATGAGGCTAAGCTCTTCTTCCTATTTGCATAAGGCCAATCATCGCCTTTATTTGCCGAGACTAAGCACTATCTCTCTGGCACTATCTATTTTCTCCTCTTTCGGGGTAAGCTCTGCCCTTAACCTCACAATACTAAACCTTGTCTTGTTGATTTTAGCATCATATTATTGCATCTCATGGGCTGAAATATCTCCAACTTGTCCAAAAGCATCACTGTGTAAAGGCATCATCCGCATAGCCTGAAGACACCATGCCATGGCCTGAGGATCTCTCAATACTTGCACATCATTATTCAAAGGCGTCATGGTTCATAGGCACCATCCTCATGGCCCGAGAACATCATTTCATGGCCGGTGAATCTCCAATCTCACAATTCATGGCCCAGGACATCATAGTCTAAGGACGTCGTTCGCGTTGTCCAAAGACAATCTTTCATGGTCTAAAGGGAATTTACATCATCTATATACTCGCATGCATTGTGTTTTAAGTTTTGCAGGTAATCTAGGAGGTAACCTTTCTTCAAACGAGAGCAATTTCCGCTCCGGTTTCCGCTCATACCATTTATACCTTGCTGTTATTTCAAACGTAACTGATTCCCATCAATTGCTCGCCTTCACTCCATGATCGTTCAGATACTTGCCCTACGATACATTCATTACAGTTCAGATTCACATTCATAACTCCGCATAAATCCATCCTATACTATCCTCCCTGAAAGAACCCTTTTCGAAACATACGAATATTCCTATAACAATTCCATCGGTTTCATTCACCGTTGGGTCCAGGACTACACATGTCCAGATTCCTGTAAAACCAGGGATATGTAGGCAGCTTAAAGACCAGGGTTCGGCCTCTATTTTTCAAAACATCCCATTCTGTCAAAATTGGTCATTATTTCCTTACCCCAAAACTCTTTTATCCATCCCGAGTAAAGATGCGCAGTTGTTGATACCCAATTTTTCCCTATAATATTTTTTCAAAAATGCATATATACCTCCAGAACTATGCATTAGCATCAATTAACATTTTCCCATAATTTCTGCATTTTTAAGGGTTTTAATTAATTAATTTATCCCAGTATTTTTATTTATATAAACAATTACTAATTGCATCACAAGTAGTTTCATAATAATTTTGTGGCTTAATTTTATCATTTGCATTTGTACTAATTTTCAATTATTTCACATATACCATATTTGCATTTTTGGGGTTATAATTGCAATAACTTTGCAATTATAGCCCATGCATGCATTATTAAATTATTTTACTAGAAAATAGCTTTTTTGTATTTTTTAAATACTAAGTAATTATTTTAAAACATTTCTAGGCATGAAAATCATTTTTATAATCTGTTAATTATTTTTAAAAATTGTTTTTATCAATTAAATGGGTATTTAACAAATAGCCCTTTTTATTTTTTCACACCTAGCCTATTAAACCAGCCCAATTTCAATTCCCCAATCCCAATACAATTAGAACCAGGCCCAAATCCACCCCAGCCCAAACCTAAAGACTCTACCCGGCCCCAAACCTCTTTGATCTTGGCCGTTGATCACAGAGATCAACGGCCACCGTTCCCCCTTTACTTTTTTAGTCCAAAAGACCCCTAAACCCTAATCACTTCTCCCATTCAGCCACCCTAAAATCCTTTGCTCTCCGTTCTCTCTCAGAGCCAACCCTAACCTTAATCGCTGCCACCTAAACCTAGCCCTAAGCCCTTCGATTCCTACCTGTTCTATGAGGTTCCACGATTGTTTCAGACCTCCCTTGGTCTCCTACTTCTTCTGGTTGTTCGATTTTGCTATTCCATGAATGAAATCCCAAAAGATCTAGCCCAGATCTTGTTTAAGACTCTTTAAGAGCCAGCCTACGGTCACCTCCGTTTGTGAGTGCTACTATCTCGATGTTTATGGTTCAAATCTCTGGTTCAAAACCAGATTCTCTTTGTCCCTCTCCTTTTTCCTCAAAAGCCTAACCTTTGGACATGAATCCGTCCAGATCATTGTAGATCTGGAATGATTCCGAGTTCGTCAATGACTTTTCTTTAAAGATCTCTTGTTTCTTACTGTCAATCGATTTTGGTACATTGTTATTTTAGGGTTTTGGTTTCCTTAATTATTGGTTGGTCAAATCTCTGTGTTTAAAGTGGTTTCAAGTTTCCATGACCATTTTCTTTAAGAGTCTTCTGATTCCCCTAGTGTTAATCGACTCTAAGCATTTTCAAAATTAGGGTTTCTACTTCGTCTGTTCTTGCAAAAGGCTTTTTTCGAAATTTCTTATGTTTTTGTTTAATCTTTCGGAAATGACTGTGTTCCAGGCTTGATTGTTTGAGTGTTCGTTGTTCGCTTTAACATTTTGTCCGTTATTGTTTTGAATAATTGACTGACTGACTCAATTATCTAGGGTTTCATTTTTTGCTGAAATGATTTACTGAATTTCTGCTTGCTTTCCTTAATCCCGAGATTCCTAATTAACGCCTCTTGCCTATTTAGGGGTTGTTTGACCCCAGAATGGTCTCTAATTGCTCAGTTTACCTTATTTGTATGATTGATTGCTTGATTTATGGGTTCTAACCTTAATTGGCTGTTAGACTCACTTCTTGCCTTATTTGAAACCCAGTCCGAGTTATTTATGGGAATAATTCCCTGATTGTCTGCCCTGTCAAGCTTAATTGATTATTTGATTGCTTTCCTTACCTTATTTACAATATTAAGCTGCCTTGCCTTATTTACTTTACACTACTCGACTCCTATAAGTACAAGACTCTGTTTCAAACACACATACACACACACACAGAGAGACCTAAGGAAAAACACTTAAAAATTCTTGCTCTCTCTCTCTCTCTCTCTCTCTCTCTCTCTCTCTCTCTCTCTCTCTCTCTCTCTCTATTGCAACCTACTGGTACTTGTCTATTGCATTATCTAGTTGGCTGTAAGCCAAGACTAGATCTTGGATCCTATTTACCTCACTCTCCTACTGCAAATTTCCAACCGGTATGCCTCTATTACTGCTATTCAATTAAACTATTTTTTTCCTGTTATCAGTATCACTATTTTTCAGATCAACATGCTCTATGTTTATGGCTATGCAATTAGACTATATGTTTCCTACTATTCAATTAAACTTAGGTGTTCCCCTGTAGTCAGCATGTCTACTTCTGTTCAATCTATGTGTTTACTAGCATGTCCACTTCTGTTCAATCTATTTGTTTACTTCATTTCAATCTATGTGTTTACTAACATGTATACCTCTATCCAATTCATGTGTTTACTGCAATAGCATGTCTACTTCTGTTTGATTAAACCTATGGGTGTCTTACTTTCAGCTTGTTTACTTCTGTTTTAATTAGACCTATGTGCTTCTGCTTCCAGCAGGTCTGCATGCCTGCTCATATCTAAATTAGACCTATGTCTGTCTACTTCTCCACTAACATGCTCTAAAAATGTTCACCTCTCACAATATGGCTTCCCAGCCCTACTATCCCTCTGTATGTGACTGTATGCTCACCTAGTGACAGTTAATAAGCTAAGCTAGAACTCTAAGTTACCCTGTTTCTGAATACTATTTGACTGCTGGGACCTTTGGTAAGTTACAATGGTTGAATGACCCATGTTTGCTCCTTACTTCCCGAGAATCCAAAACTATTTTCTTAAAAAACTATCTCCTATTTTAAACTCCTATTCTTAGAACACTTAGGGTCTTGCTCCTCTAGTGTGAGCATTGCTTAGGAGTCCATGAGGCTCCTCTGAACTTTGACACACTGGAGTTGGCTTTCCAACTTGCTTATAAAGGGTTACTTTGAAAGTTTTCTGGTGTGAGCATTGCCCGGGGTCCCTGAGGCCCTTGGGAACTTTGACACACCATGATACTATTGGGTGCACTATGAGATATTGTACTTTGGACTGTTGAAGGCCTGGTTTTTCCAGGTTCATGTTGGGCCTATTCAGTCTCCCTATAGCATAGTTTAGTTTATTTTTGCAATTCATTTGTTTTATGGTCTGTATTAATCTTTGTAAACTTATATTGGGGGTTATTAGTAAAATGGGAGGGATTTATATATATATATATATATATATATATATATATATATATATATATATATTAACTCTGCCTAATAATCGTGTTTATTCACTTATGTGCATTAGAAACCATGCTTTAGGACTTTTTATCACCCTCGCCTAAATACTATGATTGCATCTAGATCGTACAGAATCAGTTTCTTCAGTAGCAACTACGTCCATAAGAGTAATTTTTGAAAAGCAGCATGCACACTTAGGTATCATGCCTATAGAAATAATGTGTATAAAAACTGTTCTGTAACGTTTGCACCTAGACACCATGCCTATAGGACACAATGAACTCAAACTGCCCGTTAAAACTATTTTTGCTGGTTTATTGCACTTCTGATCAATGCCTAGATACCATGTTCAAAGGACATCACAGTTACACGCTTAGGCAAGCCTGTAGGGCGACTAAAATCCTGCCAACTATAAAATTACGCTTTTGTTATTTGTGAACTGCCCAGATTCAACAAGTCATAAAATCAGTAGGCAAACTGATTAGGTCACTATATTCTCGCTTTAACACAATGCTGCATATTTTGTTTGTCATGCTCACCTAGATATTCTGCTCTAGGATCTTTTGAGATATCTGAAATCCTGCTGTATGAGACGTGCTATTATCTGCTTATGTGAGGTGGTAAAAGTGAGCCTTTAATTGCCTTTATGTGAAGGTCCTAATTGTTCTTGCTTGTCGCCTAAATTTTTCTCCTTTAAGTACCTTAGGAAAGTTTAGAACTGCCTTAATTAGAGGTCCTAAAAATCTCCAGGACAACAAGGAATGGACGGGTAATGCACGCATAGCGTTCGTTCAATTAAAAGCGCTTATATAACCACTAAGGGGACGACAAATGGGTAGTAAAAGGATATGATGACATGTGCGCTAATGCCACGTGTAACCCCTCTAGTTGAGGAAGGCTTACCAGGTATTGTACAGATGTGATCCTGTAGGCTAAAAAACCTAGGACCATTTTTACACCTTGTTTTAAATGTAACAAATTGTCTAATTTGCTTTATCTGTTTACAAGACTAATTCACATAATTTGAGTTCGGCCGGGACCCACCGTTGTGGACCGCGAGGGGTGCCTAACACCTTCCCCTCAAGGTTATTTTGAGCCCTTACCCAATCTCTGGTAATGCAAACCGATTTATGAGTTACTTGCTTTAGGTGCCCTAACGCACCTTAATCCGTTAGGTGGCGACTCTTCAAATTCAAAAACCCAATTCCCGAAAGGAAATGAGTTGTTCCCAATGAATGTTGAAACCCGGACTCCGCAAGTAAAACGGGGCGCAACACTACCCGCACCTATTTGAGACTCAGGTATGATTCTAGACCCATTCGAGGATGAACGTTAGTTTAAGAGGGGGAGAATGTAACGACTTGGCCGGTCGTTTTGAGAATCGTAGCCCTATTTCCCTATTTATTGCTTATTTTATGTTCTTTTTTTGTTATGTGACGTGCTATAGTGGCTGGTTTGGTTCTGGGAATGTTTCGGAATGAATTGGAACACTTAGTCCCAAGGTTAGAAGCCTATGCTGAAAGAGTTGATCGGATGTTGACTTATGTGTAGACGACTCAGGAATGGAGTTTTGATACTTCTGATAGCTCGGTAGGGTAATTTTCGACTTAGGAGTCCGGATATTGATTTAAAAGTCTGTAGGTGGTTTTGGCTTGAATTGGCGAATGTTGGAAAAGTTAAAGTTTGGAGAGCTGATGTCACGACCCTAAATTCGGCCCGGTCGTGATGGCGCCTCTCGTGAAGACAAGGCTAGCCGACACATTCCCAATTCATTTAAAACAATCAAAATAATAAATATTAAGTCTTCAACATGATAAAATCCCAAAATAAGAAGTGAACAGTATAGTTTGCGGAATTTAAACCAACACAGCCCGACATCAGGGTGTCACCAGTCATGAGCAACTAACATATTACTACAAGTCTGAAAGTCTACTCCACTACTACATAACCGAAATAGAAGGAACTAAGATAGAGGGAGAATGCACTGGGATGCGAATCGTCGGGCAGCTACCTAGTGAATCTCCGAAAATCTGCTGGACAGCTCTCAACCCTCACTAGCAGGACCTGTAGCGCCCGAATCTGCACACAGAGGTGCAGGGAGTAAAGTGAGTACTCCAACTCAGTTAGTAATAACAATAAATGAAGACTGAGCGATATAAAATCACGTTAAACACAACAATAAGCTATAAGGGGCAGGATAAAAATTAGTAAAAACAATTAATCGGTGAAATCCCATAAGGCAACTTTTAAGCAGTTAAACAAATAAAGGAAAATCATCTAGAAAAGGTAAACACATAAGAACCGCCCCTCGAGCACAATAACAACAGAATCTGCCCCTCGGGCAATATCACAGAACAATACCAGCCCATCGGGCTGTATCTCATATCACAATGGGTACCCACGCTCACTGGGGGTGTACAGACTCCGGGAGGGGCCCCTTACGGCCCAAGCGCAATATCAAACCATCTCGTGGCATCATAAACAGGCTCTCAGCCTCATATCAATCACAAGCCACCTCGTGGCGTACAATCTCAGGCCCTTGGCCTTATAATCATAATTAGTATATCACCGCTGCGGCGTGCAGCCCGACCCAAAAGTAACCTCATAATACAGGCCCTCGGCCTTACCTAGTCAGAATCTCATAAGCCCCTCGAGCAACAGTAAACATGATGCTCAGCTCACAATATCTTTTACAATATCATTTAAAGTGTTTAAAACAGAGTAACATGGCTGAGTTTTGAAAATAGTAAAATATGGCATGACTGAGCACAAGTATGAAATCATACAGTGAGGAAAAATATCAGTAAAGATCCCCTATGAGTCCAAACAGTTGGCACGAAGCCCAAATATGGCATTTAGCCCGAAATATAATAATATCAAACAATTAGCTATCAAATACGCAGTAAAACAGTCATTCGGGATGGACTAAGTCACAATCCCCAACGGTACACGACCCCACGCTCGTCATCTAGCGTGTGCGTCATATCAACATAGCCGAACGCTGTGTAATTCGGGGTTTCATACCTTCAGGACAGCTTTGAATATCATTACACACCTCAATCCGGCCCAAAATCTAGCTCGCAATGAATTTGCCCCTCGAATCGGCCTCCGGATGCTCCGAATCTACCAAAATCAGAACATAATCATCAAAATATGCTAAAGGGACAAAGCCCACTCGAAAATAATCGAAAAACACCGCAAATCCCGAAATTAACCAAACCCAAACCCCCGGTCCCATGTCTCGGAATTCGATAAATTTTACATCATTAGATTCCTTATCTCCCCACGAGTTCATACATATCAAAAGTTCCAAAATCCGACCACAAATGGTCCTTCAAATTCTCAATCAAAGGTCTAAGTTTCCAAGCCCTAGTTTCTAAAATTCTAACCTTAATTACAACTCTAATCCGTGAATTAATACCATAGAAACGAGTTTTCATAGTCCAAGACCTTACCTCAATGAAGTCTCCTTGAATTCCCTCTCCAAAATCGCCCAAAGCTCCAAAATTCGTGTTTAAAAATGATGAAACCCTCTGAAAATCGTGAAGGAAGAAATATAAACATTCTGAGCCAGGCTTTTTGCACCTGCGTGACCGCTCCTGCGGTCCCAAGCACCGTACCTGCGATTTCTACTAAAACGGCCAAAATCGTATCTGCGATGCTCACTCCGCACCTGTGCCATCGCAGGTGCGGTCAATCAACCGCTTCTGCGGTCAACCATTCCGAGGCCTCTTCCGCTTCTGCGACTTGTCACCCGCATCTGCAGGGTCGCACTTGTGATCCTTCAGCAGCAGATGCGGTTATGACAGCAACCAAAAAGGCTTCAGCTCTCAACTTAATTCCAAACCTTCCGTCAACCATCCGAAACCACTCCGAGGCCCCCGCGACCTCAACCAAAAGCACCAACAAGTCTTATACTACCATTCGAACCTATTCCAACCTTCAAAACACCTCGAACAACATCAAAACCACCAAAACACATCGTAAGCCTAAGGTTCTAAAATCTTCCGCATTCCGCTTTTGATCAAAAATTATACCAAACCACGTCCGAATAACTTGAAATTTTGCACACACATCCCAAATGATATAACGGAGCTACTGCAACTTCCGGAATTCCATTCCGACCCCTGCATAAAAATCTCACCTATCAACCAGAAAACGCCAAAAACTCAATTTCGCCAATTCAAGCCTAAATCTACTCCGGACCTCCAAAACACATTCCGATCATGCTCCTAAGTCCCAAATCATCTCCCGAAGCTATCTGAACCATCGGAACTCACATCTGAGCCCTCTAACACATAAGTCAACATCCGGTTGGTTTTTCCAACTTAAGCCTTCTTAAAAGATACTAAGTGTCTCAAACCTTCTCAAAACCTTTCCGAACCCGAGCCAACCAACCCGATCACACATAGAACTGATAATTAAAGCAATAAGAAGCAGAAATGGGGGAAACGGAGCGGTATCTCATGAAATGTCCGGCCGGGTAGTTACATCCTCCCCCTCTTAAATAAACGTTCGTCCTTGAACGAGTCAAGAATCATACGTGCAGCCTCAAATAGGTGAGGATATCTGCTCCACATCTCCCACTCGGTCTCCCAGGTATCCTCCTCCACGGGCCGACCTCTCCACTGCACTTTCACTGACGCTATATCCTTTGATCTCAACTTTCGAACCTGATGCTCCAAAATAGCTGTTGGCTCCACATCATAGGTCAAATCACCCTCTAACTTAACCGTGCTGAAATCCAGAACATGAGAGGCATCCCTAATATACTTCCGGAGCATAGAAACATGAAATACCGAGTGCACACTCAACAAGCTGGGTGGCAAAGCAAGCTCATAAGCCACCTCCCCATTCCTCCGAAGTACCTCAAAAGGCCCAATGAACCGAGGACTGAATTTACCCTTCTTTCTAAATCTCATAACACCCTTCATGGGTGAAACCTTCAACAGAACCTTCTCACCAACCATGTTGGACACATCCCGAACCTTCCAGTCCGCATAGCTCTTTTGTCTCGACTGTGCTGTACGAAGCCTCTCCTGAATCACCTTCACCTTGTCTAAAGCATCCTATACCAAATCTGTACCCAATGGCCTAGCCTAGCCTCGCCCGGCTCAAACACACCAACTGGAGATCTACACCGCCTCCCATACAAGGCCTCATAAGCAGCCATTTGAATACTCGACTGGTAATTGTTGTTATAAGCAAACTCTGCGAGCTGCAGAAACTGATCCCATGACCCTGCGAAATCAATGACACAAGCACATAACATGTCCTCCAATATCTGAATAGTGCACTCGGAATGCCCATCCGTCTGAGGGTGAAATACTATGCTCAACTCAACCTGAGTACCCAAATCTCGCTATACAGACCTCTAAAATGATGAAGTAAACAGAGTGCCCCAATCCGAAATGATAGAAACTGGGACACCATGAAATGAACAATCTCCCAGATATATATCTCTGCCAACCGCTCTGAAGAGTAAGTAGTACAGATAAGATTGAAGTGCGCGGACTTGGTCAGCCGATCCACAATCACCCAAATAGCATCGAACTTCTTCAAAGTCCATGAGAGCCCAACTACAAAGTCCATGGTGATCCGCTCCCACTTCCACTCTGGAATATCCATCTGCTGAAGCAAGCCACTCGGTCTCTGATGCTCATATTTCACCTGCTGACAATTGGGACACCGAGCTACAAACCCCACAATGTATTTCTTCATTCTCCTCCACCAATAATGTTGTCTCAGATCCTGATACATCTTCGCAGCACCCGGATGAATGGAATACCGCGAGCTATGGGCCTCCTCCAAAATCAACTCCCGAAGCCCATCCACATTAGGCACACATATTCGGCCCTGCATCCTCAACGCCCCATCATCACCGATAGTCACATCTATGGCGTCATCATGCTAAACTCTGTGCTTGAGGACAAGCAAATAAGGGTCATCATACTGGTGCTCTCTGATGCGCTTATATAAGGAAGACCGAGAAATCACACAAGCCAATACCCTGCTAGGATCCGAAATATCCAACCTCACGAACCGATTGGCCAAAGCCTGAACATCCGCTGCAAGAGGTCTCTCCCCAACTGGAATATACGTCAAACTCCCCATACTCACCGCCTTTCGGCTCAAAGCGTCGGCCACCATGTTGGCATTCCCCGGGTGATACAAAATAGTAATATCATAATCTTCAAGCAACTCCAACCACATCCGCTGCCTCAAATTAAGATCCTTTTGCTTGAACAAGTGTTGGAGGCTACGATGATCAGTATACACCTCACAAGACACACCATACAAATAATGCCTACAAATCTTCTACGTGTAAACAATGGCAGCCTACTCCAAAATGTGAACAAGGAAGTTCTTCTCATGAGGCTTCAACTGACGAGAAGCATAAGCAATAACTCTACCCTCCTGCATCAGAACACCCCCAATACCAACTGTCGAATCATCACAATACACGGTATAAGAACCTGAAGTTGATGGCAACACTAACACTAAAGCTGTGGTCAAGGCAGTCTTGAGCTTCTGAAAGCTCTCCTCACACTTATCAGACCGCTGAAATGAAATACCCTTCTGAGTCAACTTGGTCAAGAGCGATGCAATAGATGAAAATCCCTGAACAAAACGGCAATAATAACCCGCCAAACCAAGAAAACTGCGTATCTCTGTGGCTGAGGACGGTCTAGGCCAACTCTGAACCGCCTCTATCTTCTTCGGGTCAACCTGAATACCCTCGCTGGACACCACGTGTCCCAAGAAAGCCACTGAACTGAGCCAAAACTCACATTTGGAGAACTTTGCATAAAGCTTCTCCTCTCTCAATCTCTACAACACCAATCTCAAATGCTCCGCGTGCTCCTCCTGACTACGCGAGTATACCAGAATATCATCAATGAAGACTATGACAAATGAGTCGAGATACGGCTGGAAGATACTGTTCATCAAATGCATGAATGCTGTTGAAGCATTGGTCAGCCCGAAAGACATCACCAAGAACTCGTAATGACCATATCGGGTCCTAAAAGCTTTCTTATGAATATCTGAGTCCCTGATCTTCAACTGGTGATAACCCGAACGGAGATCAATCTTGGAGAACACTCTCGCTCCCTGAAGTTGGTCAAGCAAATCTTCGATACTAGACAAAGGATACTTGTTCTTAATTGTTACCTTGTTCAACTGCTTGTAATCAATGCACATTCTCATCGTGCCATCCTTCTTCTTCACAAAAAGAACCGGCACACCCCACGGTGACACACTAGGACGAATGAACCCCTTGTCAAGGATTTCCTGGAGCTGCTCCTTTAACTCCTTCAACTTCGCTGGTGACATACAATACGGAGGAAGAGAAATGGGCTGAGTGCCCGGCACCAGGTCAATACCAAAATCAATATCCCTCTCCGGTGGCATGCCCGGCAGGTGTGCAGGAAACACATCGGGAAAATCCCTCACAACTGGAATAGAATTAATACTGGGAGTCTCTACACTGACATCCCTCACAACAGCTAGATATGAAAGACAACCTTTCCCAACCATACGTTGGGCCTTCAAGAAAGAAATCACCCTGCTGGGAACATAATCGGTCGAACCTCGCCACTCAATCTGTGGCACACCAGGCATAGCTAATGTCACTGTCTTGGCATGACAGTCCAGAATAGCCCAGCACGGAGATAACCAATCCATGCCCAAAATAACATCGAAGTCTACCATACATAACAGCAATAGATCCACTCGGGTCTCCAGACCCCCAATAGATACAACGCACGACCGGTACACACGATCTAACACAACTGTATCGCCCACCGGCGTAGAGACATGAACAGAAGAAATGAGTGACTCGCATGGCATATCTAAATAATGGGCAAAATAAGACGACTCATAAGAGAATGTAGAACCAGGGTCAAATAACACAGAAGCATCCCTGCGGTAGACTAAGATAATACCTGTAATCACCGCATCTGAAGCAATCGCATCAGGCCTAGCTAGAAGTGCGTAAAAGGGGGAATGACCACCACCGGATCGGCCTCCCCCTCTGGGGCGACCCCTAGATGACTGTCCTCCACCCCTAGCTGGGTGGGTGAGTGGTGAAGTGGCTGGGGCTGAAGCTGATTGCTGACCCCTCTGCTGGGATGAACCCCCAAGACGACGAGGACACTACCTCCACATGTGACCCATCTCTCCACACTCATAGCAACTCTCGGGTGCTGGAGACGGGGACTAATGGGAACCCCTAGCACCAGAATGACTAGAAGACGCACCTGGCGCAGAAGAATCCTGAACTGATGGAGCACGGGACGAACCCTGGGCCGGGAGTGCACTGAGTGAGGAATGACCCTGCTAAGAACCATGAGAATCATGGCCTGATGATGCCCCACGATAACCTCGGCGAGCTGACTGAGCATGCCTGAACTGACGGCCTCTGCCGTGCTAATACTGGCCCCTCAAAGGAGCGCCCCCATAACTACCATGACCTCGAGGCCTCTTGGCCTCCCTCTCCTCGCGCTCCTGGCGATGAATTGACTCAATCTCACGAGCAATATCCATAACCTCCTCAAACAAAGCACCTGACACTCTCTCCCTAGTCATGAGAACCCGAAGCTGGTAGGTGAGGCCATCAACAAACCTCCTGATCTCTCTTTCTCCGTAGCAACCAGCCAAATAGCAGGTCGAGCTAACTCTGAGAACCTCATCTCGTACCGAGTAACAGTCATATCCCCCTGTCTCAACTGCTCGAACTACCTACGCAGCTCCTCCGTACAGGACTGTGGAACATACTTCTCCAAGAATAGAGCAGAGAACTGCTGCCAAGTAACAGGTGCCGAACCAACTGGACTACTCCTCTCAAATGCCTCCCACCAAGTGAAGGCAGCTCCGGTAAAGTGAAAGGTCGTGAATGCAATCCCGCTGGTCTCCAGAATACCCGCGGTGCAAAGAATCCACTGACATCTGTCTAAGAAACCCTAGGCATCCTCGCCCTCAGCACCACTGAAAGTAGGAGGTTGGAGTCTGCCAAACCTCTCCAATCTATGCTGCTCGTCCTCTGGCATAACTGGAGAAACGCAACCCTAAGCAACTGCCATCGGCTGGGCTAGTGGTGCCTCTGGTGTCTGCAAACCCTGAACCACCTGATCGGGCGTGCAGGCAGCGGGAGTGTGAGAGCCTCCTCCTGCCTAAGAAGTGGCTGCGGCAGTAGAGACCACGACTGCCTGAGCAAGACTCGTACATACTGTCAAAATCTGGGCCAAAGTCTCCTAAAGGCCTGGAATCACAATGGGCACAGCTAGTGCCTGAACTGATGCTACTGGAGTGTCCACAACTGGGACCTACTCCTGAACTAGGGCGGCTGGTGGATCTGCAGGTGCTTCCCCAACTGCTGTGTGGGCTCCACCTCTGCCCCTACCACGGCCTCGACCGCGTCCACGGCCTCTGGTGGCTCCAGCTGGTGGTACTAGTGGTCGTCCATCCCGACCGGTCGCTCATGTCCTCACCATCTGTGAGAGAATAGAATAGAAGAAATTTAGTACCCGGATCAACAAATTCACACGACAAGAATCTCAAGAATACGGAATTTTCCAAAAGGTTCTACAGCCTCTCGAGGATAAATACAGACGTCTCCGTACCGATCCGCGAGACTCTACTAAACCTGCTCATGACTCGTGAGACCTATGTAACCTAGGCTCTGATACCAACTTGTCACGACCCTAAACCCGGACCCGGTCATGATGGCGTCTCTCGTGAAGACAAGGCTAACCGACATATTCCCAATTAATTTAAAACAATAAAAATAATAAATATTAAGTCCTTAACATGATAAAATCCAAAAATAAGCAGTGAACAGTATAATTTGCGGAATTTAAACCAATACGGCCCGACATCGGGGTATCACCAGTCATGAGCATCTAACATATTACTACAAGTCTGAAAGTCTACACCACTACTACATAACTGAAATAGAAGGAAATGAGATAGAGCGAGAATGCACTAGGATGGGAATCGCCGGGCAGCTACCTAGTGAATCTCCGGAAATCTGCTGGATAGCTCTCAACCCTCGCTAGCAGAACCTGTAGCGCCCGAATTTGCACACAGGGGTGCAGGAAGTAAAGTGAGTACTCCAACTCAGTGCGTAATAACAATAAATGAAGACTGAGCGATATACAATCACATTAAACACAACAAAAAGCTATAAGAGGCAGGATAAAAATCAGTAAAAACAATTAAATAGTGAAAACCCATAAGGCACCTTTTAAGCAGTTAAACAAATAAAGGAAATACAGCTAGAAAAAGGTAAACACATAAGAACCGCCCCTCGGGCACAATAACAACAGATACTGCCCCTCGAGCAATATCATGAAACAATACCAGCCCCTCGGGCTATATCTCATATCACAATGGGTACCAGCGCTCACTGGGGGTGTACAGACTCCGGGAGGGGCCTCTTACGGCCCAAACGCAATATCAACCCATCTCGTGGCATCATAAACAGGCTCTCGGCCTCATATCAATCACAAGCCACCTCGTGGCATACAATCTGAGGCCCTCGGCCTTATTATCATAATCAATATATCACCGCTGCGGCGTGCAGCCCGACCCAAAAGTAACCTCACAATACAGGCCCTCGGCCTTACCCAGTCAGAATCTCATAAGCCCCTCGGGCAACAGTAAACATGATGCTCAGCTCACAATATCTTTTAAAATATCATTTAAAAGAGTTTAAAATAGAGTAACATGGCTGAGTTTTGAAAACAGTAAAATATGGCATGACTGAGCACAAGTATGAAATCAAACAGTGAGGAAAATAATCAGTAAAGATCCCCTAAGGGTCCAAACAGTTTGCACGAAGCCCAAATATGACATTTAGTCCAAAATATAATAATATCAAACAATTAGCTATCAAATACGCAGTAAAACAGTCATTCGGGATGGACTAAGTCACAATCCCCAACGGTAAACGACCCCACGCTCGTCATCTAGCGTGTGCGTCACCTCAACATAGCCGAACGCTATGTAATCCGGGGTTTTATACCCTCAGGACAACATTTAAAATTATTACTCACCTCAATCTGGCCCAAAATCTAGCTCGCAATGCTTTTGCCCCTCGAATCGGCCTCCGGATGCTCCGAATCTACCAAAATCAGAACGTAATCATCAAAATATGCTAAATGGACAAAGCCCACTCGAAAATAATTGAAAAACAATGCAAATCCCGAAATTAACCAAACCCGACCCCGGGCCCACATCTCACAATTCGATAAATTTTACATCATTAGATTCCTTATCACCCCACGAGTTCATACATATCAAAAGTTCCAAAATCCGACCAAAAATGGTCCTTCAAATTCTCAATCAAAGGTCTAAGTTTCCAAGCCCTAGTTTCTCAAATTCTAACCTTAATTATAGCTCTAATCCGTGAATTAATACCATAGAAACGAGTTTTCATAGTCCAAGACCTTACCTCAATGAAGTCTCCTTGAATTCCCTCTCTAAAATCGCCCAAAGCTCCAAAATTCGTGTTTAAAAATGGTGAAACCCTCTGAAAATTGCAAAAGAAGAAATATAAATATTCTGACCCAGGCTTTTCGCACCTGCTGTCCAGAGGTCGCACCTGCGTGACCAATTCTGCGGTCCCAAGCGCCGCACCTGCGGTTCCACTTAAACAGCCAAAATCGCATATGTGATGCTCACTCCGCACATGCGCCATCGCAGGTGCGGTCAATCAACCGCTTCTGCGGTCACAGCCTTCCTAGGCCTCTTCCGCTTCTGCAACTTGTCACCCGCATCTGCAGGGTCGCATCTGCGATCCTTCAACCGCAGATGCGGTTATGACAGCAACCAACCAAAAGCATCCGAATCCACCTCGAGGCCCCTAGAACCTCAACCAAAAGAAACAACAAGTCTTATGCTACCATTCAAACTTATATCAACCTTCAAAACACCTCAAACAACATCAAAACCACCAAAACACATCGAATTCAAGCCTAAGGTTCTAAAATCTTCCGCATTTCGCTTTTGATCAAAAAGTATACCAAACCATATCCGAATGACCTGAAATTTTGCACACACATCCCAAATGACATAACGGAGCTATTGCAACTTTCGGAATTCCATTCTGACCCCTATATCAAAAAAACCCCTATATCAAAAATCTCACCTATCAACTGGAAAATGCCAAAAGCTCAATTTCGCCAATTAGAGCCTAAATCTACTCCGAACCTCCAAAACACATTCCGATCATGCTCCTAAGTCCAAAATAATCTTCCAAAGCTATTTGAACCATGGAAACACACATCCGAGCCCTCTAACATATAAGTCAATATCCGATTGGTTTTTCCAACTTAAGCCTTCTTAAAAGAGACTAAGTGTCTCAAACCTTCTCAAACCCTTTCCGAACCCGAGTCAACCAACTCGATCACACATAGAACTGATAATTAAAGCAATAAGAAGCAGAAATGGGGGAAACAGAGCGGTAACTCAAGAAACGACCGGCCGGGTCATTACAGTTAGTAGCTTGACCGGGAGCTGGCTTATTTGATATCGGGCTCGGATTTTGGTTTCGGAAGTTGAAATAGGCCCGTTGTGTAATTTATGACATGTTTGCAAATTTTGAGGTCAATCGGAGTTGGTTTAATAGGTTTCGGCATCGATTGTAGAAGTTGGAAATCTATTAGTTTCAATAGGCTTGAATTGGGGTGAGATTCGTGTTTTTGATGTTACGTAATGTGATTCAAAAGCCTCGACTAAGTTCGTATGATGTTTTTTGATGGGGTCCCGGAGGCCTCCGGTGTGATTTGGATTGAAATTTGGACTTGTGAAAATGTTGGTGTGTTCAGTTCTTGTGCCACCGCACCTGCGTGAATTTGGCCGCAGGTGCGGAGCCACGGATGCAGCTAGTAATGTGTATATGAGGAGGTGAGTTGGGGGCTGTTGGATCGCAGAGACGAGAGGGGATCTGCAGAAGTAGAGTCGCTTCTACGGGGAGGAGGCCACAAAAGCGAAATTGAGCGAGATTTGAGGTGGTCAGGTGTTTCCACAGAAGCAGACTTTGGTGCGCAGAAGCGCATCCGCATATGCATTTGGAACATGCAGGTGTGGTCTTCAGGGTGCAAAAGCGGAGAGGTAGAGCTTACGTGAGTTCCACAGGTGCAGAGTTTATACCGTAGATGCGGTTCTGCAAAAACCGATGAGGTATTGCAGGTGCGAAAGTTCTAGCAGTGTTATTATTCAAAAGGTTCCGAGTTTTCTTTATTTATGGACTTTGCAAGCTCGGCTAGTGGCGAGTTTTGAGAGGGGTTGCACTATATTTCAAGAGGTGAGCAACTTTTGATCATTTTTATTCATTAATATTGAATACCCATTAAATTTCCTACCTAGATTAGGTGTTTTTGAGGTGAAATTTGGGGAACTTTAGACTAGGGATTTTAGAGTGAGATTTAGGGATTTGAGTGTCAATTTGGGGTCGGAATTGGATGATTTTGGTTTGGTTGCACTCGTTATTGAACGGGTGTTCAGATTTTGTGAATTTTTTTGGTTTTCGAGGCGTGGGCCCAGGTTTGCCTTTTTCGGTTGACTTTTTGACTTTGGTTAAAGAACATAGTTTTATCGCGTGGAATCCATTCCTATAACTTGTATTTATTGTATTAAGTGTTTTGTGGCTAGATTCGAGTCATTCGGAGGTCGATTCACGATGCAAGATCTTGTTAGAGTTGTGATTTGAGTTTGAGGTAAGTAACACTTCTAAACTTGATATTGAGGGTATGAATCCCTGAAATACATGGTATGTGGTTAGTGTTGAGGTTATGTACATGCTAGGTGACGGTCTTGTGGGCGTGCACCATGGTAATTGTAAATAGTTGGTTCCGTGGTACTGTGTAACTATCAAACCTTGTTGCTATTCATGTAATCCCAACGTGTTAGATTAATTTAGATGTGATCCATGTTAGAAATTATGTTTAGGCTATATGCTTAATCTGTTGGTACCCACTGAGGTCATTTATGCTGTTGAGTTATTTGCTTAAATTGTAATTATGTACTCGGTCACATTCATCATTTGCATATCATATCTCAGTCTCTGTTATCATTTATTATTACATCATGTTATCATTGTTTGGGTTGATTGGCATGAGATTTGTGAGTTCGAGAAATTAGAGAGCTTGATGACTGAGTTGGGGCCTGATGGCCAGCTTGTGAGTAATATTTATGGGATCGGGCTGCGCACTGCAGTAGGATTTATTAAAATATTTATGAGATCGGGTTGCACGCATCAGCATCCCATGTTAGCTTATATTAGTGCTTAGGCAGGATCCGCCCCTCTGGAGACTAGATTACCAGCAATGAGCACATGTACCACTGAGTGTGCGTGATTGAGAATGCTGAGCGATTGGGTGTGCTGAGTGACTGAGCATGATGAGTTTGATTGAGTACTCTGAGAGTGTGCGTACATGAGTTTATTACTGTTTTGCATTACATGTGACATGCGTAATTGACATGTAGACATAGAGACGTAACATTCCTCATACTTGGCATATATTATCAGTATTGAGCTTAAATTGTTAAACTTGAAAGCATGTCTATATTTATATACTTTGTACAAATTAGTTATGGGATTTCTCTGAGTTATCATTGTCATTTCCCTGTTTTATCTATATTGTAATTATCTGGATTCGGACTGTACCTTTATGAGCTCGTCACTGCTTTTAGTCCAAGGTTACTCTTGTTACTTATTGAGTACATTGGGTCGGTTGTACTCATACTACACTCTCCACTTCGTGTGCAGATCCAAGTATATCTGGACCCGGTGGTTACTACACTTGGAGCAGTATCTGCTTGGAGATTATTGAGGTAGATGCTTTGACGCTCACAGACCTCGGCTCTCCTTCATTTCAAGTTTATTTTGCACTATTCTATCTTTTCGACAAGTGAGATTTAGACTGTGTTGGCACTTAGTAGCTCATGTAGTCGGTAACACCCGGATTCTAGGGATTTTGTAGTTGATTTAGAGTTGTCCTTATCGGTTATTTATGAGATTTCACTGTTAAACCTATTACATGCTTTTAATTTAAAATGCGTAGTTATTTTGTGATTGTCGTCTTGCTTAATAATGTGATAGGAGCCATCTCGACATGTTTAGATTGGATAGTGACATGATCATCTTCCACTGAGGCATCATTAGTTCTATCTACTCTAATAGGAATATCATGAACTGCAGCATCAACTTCGGCAATTACATCAACTTTTAGCAGTTGGAATTTGATCAGCTTCAACAGTTGCATCAATGTTGTGTTGGTAAGTCTCATGATCAACAAAGTGTCTCCCTTTGTGATGAGGCACACAAGGTGCAGAATATTGGAAAGGTGACCCTGTCTTAACAATAAGGGCTCTCCACTATCTAGTCCTTCAGCAAAAGGAAATAGGTATTCTTCAAAGACATCATCTCTGCTCACAAAGAACTGTCTTCTAGTGATATCTAAATGTTTTTAGACTTTCTGAGTTGTAGAGTATCCCGGAAACATAGCTTCTCTAGCTCTGGCCCCAAACTTATCACTCTTTGGTAGATAGTTGCATAACATAAGCACCCAAATATTCTAAAATGATCCACCAGATGTATTAGTATAAATTTGAAGAATATAAGTCCAAAATGTCTATGTATAAATAAGACTCGTTGTCATCAATCGACTCTTTGCAAGTGTCCAACAAACCTGCGCACACAGAGCGTAAGGTACAATGGGGGATCATCTGACTCCGAATGGACAAATCCAATGTGTTATATGGGCAACTCACATGCTAATAACAATAACACTCGTACGGACAACTTACGTGACACAATACTCATATTCACGTGCCTCAACCTCAGTCCATATGAGAGTTTCCATATACAGAGTGTGTGCATATGCGCCATATATAACATAACTGATATATATGGACATAAGAAATTTACATGCCAAGACATATGCATATGAACAGTGTGACTACCACTAGAACAAGTTGGACATGATGTCACAAATAGACATTTATAATCAATAAGGTACCAAAAGCCTAAAACATAATTTCTAGCATAATTAAGAGAGCTCATGTACTCACACAATAATAACAACAAGTCATAAATAGCATATGATATTAATTCAAAGCATAAAGTAGCATAAAATCTACCCCGAGCATGAGTAGTACATGACACTTGCTTAAACGCCGGCCAGCAGAAGGAGGGAAAGAAGGTGATGGATTGGCCTGAGGAATCAAAGGGCCGGGTTGCGAACCAGCAGTCTCTACTTTGATATCGTCCTCCAGGAAGTTGAGAAATTCGTCATCCTCCGTGAGGTCTCCCTCAAGAGTGGCCGAATATAGGGCTTTCCAGGATTCCTCCACGACTTTCCTTGTCTTCCTTATCTCTTCCTCCAAATCAAGGATCCCTATACGGACACCCTCCAGCGTGGACATCTTGGAATCAAGGAAGATAATATTTTGTGCCAACTCTGATTGCACCTTCAACTTATTAAGTTCCTGGGTTACATTGTCCTTCTCTTTTTGCAACCTGTCCACTTTAGCTTGTTGAATTTCAGTGGAGTCCTTCCATGATCCAAGAACTTGCTCGAGATATGATGCTCCCACCTTGGCTCGAGCTAGTTCATAAGTCAATATTGTATTAACATTGGCCAATCGGGCCGCATGCGCCTCCTTCTCAGCCATAGATGCTTCCAGATGTGCGACCCTTGCATTGTGCATAGTGCCTTGTCTCTCGAGCTCCTTCTTCAGTTCCTTCAGTTCTTCATAGGCCAATCTAGACGAGAGTTGGTAAGTCTCCTTGTTTGAAAACTCTTCCACACATCGAGTCTCCTAAGTCTTGGTGATCTCCCCCAATTCTCTTATGGTTCTCTCGTAGAAAGAGAACCTTCCTTGATCCAGATCAAGACCAAATTCACCTATATCAGAACTACTTTATCTTATGTACATCTTAACAAATGAAAAGAGGAGGAGAAAAGACAAAATTTGAAGGCATACCTGAAGGGTATAATGAAGAACGTCATTTGCCACATCAGTACTGGATTGAGTAGACATCTCTTCCATTTTTAAGGGACCTATTAACTTTTTCTTCCACACCTCAATCTCCTCCGAATGATCAAAGAGATTTACTCCTTCTGGCACTTCAATCAGAGCAGGACGAATACCAGCACCCATCAAAGAACTGATAGGGGGAAGATGTGGAACGGAAGGTTTTAGTGGGTGTATATGAACATGCTGAAGATATTCGAAAATAGACCTTCTGGCAGGTTCGTCTTTAATGATTCCTTTTCCCCGATCCAAGTGAGAAATTCTATCTCTCACTGGCTCCAAACCTGGGACTCTTTCCCTTCGTCTTCAATCACTATAGGGTCGTTATCCTGGGGATGTGCGGTTTGGAGGATAACTCGGCGACCACCTAGAAAGCCATTGGGCCCTATCTGAAAATTTAACCTTGTTATCTTACTTGGAAGGCCCACTGGAATGGGAATCAACGAATTTGTCCTTCTTTTCAAAGCAAATAATTAGTTAACCCTCTTTAATAGAGTCAATTAAAGTATGGAGACTGATTAGCACCTGTGAAGCAGCCTTCCTTGGAGGAATACCTGAAAATAAAAAGAGATAGGGGAGCAACTTTAAAGCATAATATCCTACAGAGCAAAAAGCAACTAGAGCAAGTACTTACCATGATCGTTAACCCCGTCCTGGAACCTTTGATATGTACCTCTAAGTCCTCTCAGCTATCGGAGAAGTCGATAGAATCTTCCTAATCCATTCCTCGATGTTTGGAACTCTCTCTAGAGCCGCTAGTGTTGCTGCAATAAAAAA
>NW_017671282.1:129192-181851 GCF_001879085.1 Nicotiana attenuata | reverse complement strand
GGGGGGGGGGGGGGGGGGTCAGAAAATGGGCTTTAAATGGCAACCAAATCTTAGAGTAATGCTCTTATGTTGTTATTCCGCCTCTCTGGGATAGGCCCATTCTCTGGAAGAATCAATTTGCGAGTGGGGACAGCAACGAATCGATCAAACCAACCTCTATCGTGATCATCTTTGGTATTTACGAGAGTTTGTGTACCTCGGCTAACTACCGAGTCAATACTTCCTCTCAACGACTTCGGGTAAGAGAGATGTAAAAGGTGTGAGAGAAACAAATCAATGTCAGTTACTCTAACTAGAAACCGGAAATATGCTATAAGCCTCCAAACATTTGGCCCGACTTGGTCCAAACATACGCCAAAATAGAGGAAAAAACCTAAGATTACGAGATTCATGTGGTGTTCGAACGCAAAAGTAAATGGGTAAGTGTTCATGAAGGAAAAACCACTCTTGTGGCTGGTAATTCTTCCGTTCTCTTGACGGACATGAACATTGACATGATCACCCCTGCGACAGTCACTTCGGATTGCAGGGACATATTCCTTGCGGATAAAGGAGTCAATATTTTTTACAAGAGAACCCCTAAATCGCTTTGATGCTTTCCTCCATGCTTCAATATCCGCCCATAGTCTACGTATTTAGGAAGTGATGTTCTAAACGCCAATATCACACAAGAGGGGGGGTGATTTGTGTGGTACTCAATTTTTCGCTTAAACTGCTTCTGGAAGGACCTGGTTCTTCTAGATGTATTTATTACTACTGTTTGCGGAATTAAAAGTACATAAAATAAAGAACACAGAGATTTTACGTGGAAAACACCTGGCTCAAAAGGTGAAAAAACCACGACCTACTACTCAGTAGGATTTTCCCAAACTTCCACTAAAATCACTGAGCCAAAACTGCATTTACAAAACTCATTGTAAACCTAAGGATTAACTCTAATCCCGTTGTGGCAACCAGCCTCTAACTGCTGCGACAACTTCAAGTTAACTCTAACTTGAATACTCAAAGTACCTAACACAAGTGCTTCTATGAAAGCTGGAAAGGTACAACTTTAAAACACCTACTACAATTGAACTAGAATAAAAGAAAGACACATAAAACTCTTTATGGAGCTGGTTCTTCAATCTGGTTCTTGTAGTTTCAGGTTTGCACACTTGAATCACACACGAATTGCTTGCAAAAAGCCTTGCTATTTTGCTCCCAATTCACCTTTAACTTCTGCGTTTTTCTGCAACACTTTAATGTGAGAACATCCTGCAATTTATAGAGTTAGTAGATGAAGATAACTAGAGTTCTGATGCAACTCTTCTTTGGTGGAAGAGTTCTTGTTGATTTCAACTTCTAACTCCTTCCCTATCTTGGATAGTGTTCTCTTTGATTAAGGACTCCTTCTCCTTATCAATTATGCAACCTTTTCGATCAGGAGATATTAAATACACCAAGTTAAGGTTATCTCCTTCACGTGCATCCCACATGCTTGAATCTGCCCGTTTTTGTGAACCTGAGGGATGGACCACTGGATGAACCTGGTTCATGTCTGACTTCCTTTGTCAGTCTTCAAAACTAACCTTTACTTGGGCCAACAGGAAGGATGTAAGAGACTAAGGGCTCAAAATTTTGCTTCCCTTTCCTACCCTTTGTGGGGCTTAGGAGCCTTCTGCTATATTCAATGGGAATAGCCCTCCATAAGAGTAGGGGTAGAAAGGGTTCCTGGCAAAGGAATAGGGACGTCACCAGCTAAGGGCGATATAGGACAATTAGCCTTTGTGGGATGTTTAAAGTTTTGAGAATCCATAAGAGAAGCAACAAGGGAAGTTGAGAAGAAAAATAAAAGTTCAATAGGAAAGCTAAAAGAGCAAGAAAAAAAAACGGAATAAGATAGTTAGCAGAAGAACACTAAACTAGTAAGGATTCCTCAAGTTGCTATATATAAGCGGGAAACCCTTCTTTCCATAACCGCCAAACTCGAAAAACGTCCCTATCATAAATAGTCATCATTGACTAGGGACAGTAACAGATAGAAGAGCCAACAGAGGTAAGCCACATGTCCCAACTAATAAATGTGGAATGCATGCAAGTCTTGTCATTTTTAATGACGAGATTCTGCTGAAACTCCGTTTTTTCCAAAGAAGGACTCTAAGCAAGATTGACTCATATCAGAAGACTACCACTTATCAAGCACTTCTCGGGGTTCGCCCGACAAGTGGGGGGGACAATTTATATTGGTAAAAATCGGCCTCTCCACATGACATACTAGAATCATGACACGTGGCTGCTATGGCTCAAAAATGGAGATAAGGACGAAGGGAAGTAACTACCAAAGCCGACCTTTTGTTCCAGAGCTTTAGTGATCGGAAGAGTGAGTGTTCAAAGTAGGGCAAACACATTTGAAGACGCAGTAAACCGTGCCCAGATATGGTGGTCATCGGCTATTGCGTTGAAGTAGATTCCATTATCAAGAATCTTGCTTCCCACTACCTGAATACCAGACTTAGTGGCTTGAAATTCAAAACAACAACGCTCCCCTATGACTATAAATATCCCTTTTGTATCTTTTGTAAAGGGCATCGAAAAGAAACCGCAATTAAGATCTTTTAGTATTCTTCTCTAGTAAAGTTCTATATTAGCATTGCTTTGATTATCATGGAGATTGTTATCGTCATTGCTATTTGATAATAGGCTAAATTGTATAGTTTGGCCTACGTTCGGGCTCTAACTTAAGGATGCTTTACTGTTGTAAGTGTGTAAATAATGCAAAAAATTGGCTCTAATGGTGACTTTTATGTTTCACAGGAGTGCAATAATCAAATGAGGACTTTTGATGGTGATCCGGGCAAAATTTGGAAATAATGGACGAAAAAAAGGAGCAAAGCTCGTTGGCAGTGGAAAACCCCACTAGCGCGGGCATTAGCGCGGCCTTAGCGCGCCCGCGCTAGTTCAGCAGTCCAAAACAGACTTAAACCCCACTAGCGCGGGCAGATAGCGCGCCCGTGCTAGTCCAGATGCGGGAACAATGTTTTAAAAAGGGTAAATTCGGAAGTCCAAGCAAATCCACACAAACTATAAAAGGTTTAACAAGTCCAATAGAGAAGGAGTTCGAGTTTTTGAGAAGAAGCAACGGAGGCAAGGAGGCAACTTGGAAAACGATTTTATTCTCCCTACTTTATTCTTCTATCAATGAATATGAATTCTTTTGTAGTTTTCATCGTTTTTATGAGTAGCTAAATATTTTAATCTAAGGTTTTGGTGAAACCCGTTGGGGATGACTTGGTTGTTATATTAATATATTTTTGAATTGGTTATTAATCTCTATTTGTTCGTCTACGTTTTGATTGTGGTTAATTGAAAGGATCCTCAATTATCCGTCCCTATTTAGTATGTATCTGCTTGAGAGAGAGTGCATATTTAGGTAGTTGTTTGAACAACATCACTCCCGGAGTATAGACGAGAGTCATAACTGAAGGTTTAGAGGTTGGATTAGAGATAACGATATCTCGGGTGCAATCTAAGTGAACTGTAATGTGAATCTAGCTAGCGTAGCTTGAGAGAGTGCGTCTAGTAAATTATCATAATTGCTTGAGAAAGATTTATGATAGCTGGAGAGTTCATGATTGATAGAGACAACTAAGTCACAGTTATAAGACATATACAACCAAGGAAATCACAACGGGGGAAACCATTACCTTAGACCTTATTCCAATTGTTTACACATCAAGCATAGTTAATTTTCAGCAGTTTATTTATTTTCAGTTTTAGTTGTTAGAAATATCATCAACTGTTAATCACAACGTTTGGGGAAATTGATTCTGTTGAATTTAGTAATTTCAACAAAAGTAATTGATAGGTTAATTCCCTGTGGTTCGACTCTGGGCATAAATACTCAGATTATATTTGCAACATCCGCGTGTCTTTTTATAAAGCATAGTTTGGCGTTATCACTATTGCAGCCCTTGGAGGCTTACATTCAATAAGATTTTCTTTATTTTTACTGCTATCTTATTTCGTTCATAGTGATCAATAGTTATTTCATTGCACAAGCTTTGGATTAGACTGGTTGCTAGAGACCTTTAAAATATAAATTTAATTTTATCTTCCGAAATCAATTTTTTGGGTTAAACAAGGTCAAGCTTAACTTTATTAAACGCACCCCAAAAAAAAAAAAAAAAAAAAAAAAAAAAAAAAAAAAAAAAAAGCTATGTGCAAATTACTATGATATAAATGTAGCTCCTATTCCAAGAAAGAATTGAATAAATTAATGATTAATTTGCTCGGGTGTTTTAAGATCCGGTAATCGCGTTTAATGATAATATAACTCCTGAATTATAAATATTTTGACTCCCACTATGTATCTTAACATATTCAAATAAACGTGAAAATATGTTAGGTGCATTGGGGGATTGAGAAAAATTCACAATGAGATTCAGGAATTAAATTATCATCGTAAAATTGAGCGGATCTTGGAGGTGAAACTGGTGTCTGATGAGTCTAATGACAAAAAATAAGTAACCCCTACGATTAACAACATAACAAAACTTCTCTACATTTTTCAAAATAGGAATCAAAAACAAGATTAACGTTTGCTGCTATGTACTTGGACCAAACAAATAAATACAGAAAGCTAGCTACAAGTCATCTTTGTAGTGAGCTCATTGTCTTCAATACAGAAAGCTAAGGGATGATAGCAAGAGAAAACAACATAATGGACCTTGCAAAAGAAGAAACTCCTTTGTAGTTTACACCCTTTCCAATTCAATATAATGTTGTGTTTGTCTAATTGGTCCTTCAACTCCTTCCTCCAATTTTGAATTAGTCTCTCCTGCTTGGTTATAAGCTCAGTCTTTGTTTTCAACTCTTCTTCCATGAAATCTCTGGCATGTCTCTCAATATCAACTGCGGAGCAACAAATTTGAAACTCATTTCAGACACTTGAATAGTGAATATAAGCTCGATCAGTAAAAAAAAAAAAAAAAAAAAAAAAAAAAAAAAAATAGAAAAAAGAAACAAAGCAAAAATGCTAAAATCAAAAAGCGGAAAATTCAAACTTCATTCCTGCACGAGTATTAGGGAATAAGCAGAACCTGAAAGTGTCACCATTTCTAGAGGATATTAAATTCCAGGAATTTTGACAAATTCACTTCAAATGGAAAACACAATGAAGATTCAAAAAACAGAAAATATAAGACAATAAGAAAGGAAGGGAGGGATTCTAATCTGCTCAATCGATCTAAGAACTGTGCGAATTATTGTAGTATTAAGCTTATGAGTCAAATGATGAAACTTTAGAAAAGACTGATAGAGCGTAGATTCAAGGAACATTACATAGGTGACAAAGAGCTATATTTGCTAATAGTTGGAATTAAGGCTTAGTTGTTACTTATATTATAATACTTTTATTAGGTCTTGTGTTTTCCAGGAATCTTTAGTTTCATTAGAGATTTGTATATCAGTGCAGAGAAAGTGTGAGATCTAAAGAACCTCTAGTTTTAAAACATTAAGTTGGAATTATTGAGTAGAAGAATGAAATGAAGGGAGGTGATCAGAATAGACAAGGATATTCATACAGCCAATCCCAACTAGTTTAGGAACATATAGTTTTAAGTAGCTCCTGTAAGTTGCAATATTCAAAGACCCTATATCACTGATTGAAAACAAGAAGCTTCTGTAAATTGCAATATTTGAAGACCGACATCATTATGTCAGTGCTAGTGGGAAACGGGTATTCAAATGGATAATACAGCAAGACCTCAAGTCTAAAGCAAAATGTTCTCACATAGCTTTAGAACATCAAATAGCTACCTTATCAGAAAACAAAACAATAAAGACTAAAGCAGCGGTCCTAATTTAAATTGGCAACAAAAAAACAAACACAAGTTAGTATATAGAGTGTAGAAGTAACAATACTGCTATTTTGTGTTTTCCTGACTGATTTATTAGTACTACACCCATCCTTCAAAGACAATGAATAGATTCAAGGGTTATAAATATGTCGTTCAGTCTTAAAATTACTCACTCTGATGATAAGGATGATCTGAACGGTCTATTACCTGAAGCTCTCTTGCAGGGAAGCAAAGTAGCCTCTAACGCCATCACTTGTCATCCGTTGAAGAAGGTGATTGCATCTGCAATTCAGGATTTTGCTACAGGATGTCTCTCAGCCATATGATTCGAGCAAATGTAGCACCACTAACTGCCCTCACTTCAAAGGTTAGGTGGAGAGAAGATGCTGGCAAACTGATCACAGCAAATAGTAAATGAAATTGAAACCTTTATCTTGACAAAAATAACAAGAAAGAGCAAGGCCAAAACCACTTCAATAGCTGTAATGATACTTGTCCTTTTTCACTTTTCGAGGTTTAATTTGATTAATTCTCTGTTTAAACCTAACATACATAAATTATCTTCTATCTTTCAAAAGAATTTGAACATTCCAAAATTATAAAAAGCTAGTACATATGTTACTTGTTTGTAAATTTTGAAAATGTAACATAATTCATTTCAAACTCGAGGGGGAGCATTCCTTTTCTTTCTATTATGTCTCTTGGAAAGCATAAGGGCTGCAAATTTTAACAGAGGGCATAATTACAAATAACTTTGATATTATTTGCCATCCTGCATCTTCTTTTTTTCAATTTAGTAAAAGGATTTATACAGATAAGAAACTGAAAGCACCAGTTCTTTTCCTTTTTGTCTTTATTTCTAGATTTAACAGTATACTTATTCTGATTCGCAAATAAGGACGAATGAGCTAGAAAAAATGGTAATGGATTCACGAACTTTTGACATACTCATCAAATTAAACACTAGCGAAGGCATGAAATTAGCAAAATGCACAAAGAAGATTGGGTAAAACAACGATAAATGCAGCGGACAGTAGCGGTAAATTTGAATGTATGAGGCATGAGGGTGTTTTTATCTCGTGGAGATGGAATTCAAAATCAGGTGCTACAAAATCTAGCTCGTGAATTGTTAATCATCAGCTGGAAAATGCAATAAATTTGGTATTAGGTTCCTTGGGGTGGGTGGAGAGCTTATGAAGAAAATACAATTCGGATACAAGCTGGTAAACGGGGGAGAAATTAAAAAATAGCCAAATTTTCGAGTGGTAATTTAAAAATAGCCACAGTTTCAAAAGTAATCGAAATTTAACCACTCTTCATGTAAAGATAAATCTGAACGAACACACTTTTCGAAATCCGGAAAAAAACTCCAGTATAATATACTGGAAATTCCAGTATACTTATGCTGGAACTCCAGTATAGTATAATATACCGGTCCAGCATAATATACTGGAGATTGGAGCACCTTCCAGCATAATATACTGGAGATTGCTCCAATCTCCAGTATATTATACTGGAACTGTCTGCGTGTTGGAGTTCCAACATAATATGCTGGAAATTTATATACAGGTGCACCAATCTCCACTATATTATGCTGGAACTTTCCGTGTTACAGCAAAATAGTGGCTATTTTTTAATTACTTTGCAAACGCTGGCTACTTCTGAATGACCAGTCCAAAAACTGGCTAGCCCATGCTATTTTTCCGGTAAATGGTGAGTAGTATAAGTGGGTTTGTCAATTTGGTCAAGTATAATGGGTTCACTAGGTCGGGCATAATCAGCCCATTTGTGTGTTGGGTAATTTCGGGAGAAATTCAAAAATAGCCAGATTTACCACTGGTCGTTGAAAAATAGCCAAGTTTCAAAAGTCATCGAAATTTAGCCACTTTAAATCTGAGCGAAAACACTGTTCAAAATCCGGAAAAATATGCCCGCAAATTTTACGGGAGTTCAAGCATAATTATGCTGGAACTCCCGCAAATTTTACGGGAGTTCCAGCAAGTATAATTGTCCAGTATAAGATACTAGAGTTTGGAGCACTAGTGCTCCAGTCTCCCGCAAATTTTACAGGAGTTAGCAAAGTATACCGGTCCAGCATAATATGATGGAGTTCGTACACAAATGCACCAGAACTCCCGTATATTATACTGGACCGGTCCCTGTTGCAGCAAGATAGTGGCTATTTTTCATTGACTTGATAAACGCTGGCTATTTTTCATTGACCTGTGAAAACTGGCTATACCATGATATTTCACCGGTAATTTCTATAGTAACGGGCTAGTCACTTTTTGTATCAACTTTTAAAAGATAGCCAATTTGAACTTTAGTGACTTTTAATGCAAATATACCATGACAGTGTTATGGATCTCGAACTTAAGCAAGTAAAAAAGGAATTTTTACCTCCTATAACAAAGGTTAATACCTTATATATTTTAAATAGGCGAAATACATGAACGGCCCCTTCAAGTTGTCCTCAACGACCAGCTGAACACCTCAACTGAGCCTATTTTCAATTAGACACTTTATTTATTCACAACAGAAGATCAACTAAACACCCGACCATGTCAGCCTCCATTGCGTGAAATCCACTCTCTGGGACGCGAGTTGCCAACCTAAAATTAGGTTTTTTCTATTTTTTTTACTAAAATAATGTGGACCCCACCTAATTTTCATACCCCCTTCTCCTCCAATTCTCTCCTCCACCATTCAATACCATCCTCGTTGTTATGAACATTTTCCTGCTTGCTGAACTAATCATCTTGTATCTTCAGGTGGGGACTGTTACAACTTTGAACTTTTGCTTGGCCTTGAGAGTTGAGACCTCCATTTTCTCTGCCGGAATTTTTTATCAGACACAACAACCAATTTCAGACACAACTAGTCGGAAAAAATATCCATCCAATTATCAGACACAACAACCAATTTTGACGGAAAAAATGAAGGCTGCCGGAAATTTTTAACCCATCTGATTCTTCTTACTCTCTCTCGTCAAAAAAATGGAGTTTCTTCTTCTGCTCTTTTTTATCGTCATATTCAGACACCAATGGCATGCCATTTTGCGAAAAGAATTTATTGCTCTGAAGGCGGCGATTGGTGGCGATGCGGCAGAAATGGAGGAGCCGGCGGCTGCTATGTAAAATGAAAGAGGAGCTGATAAATAAGTTTCTTTAAATGTATATTTTTTGTTAATTACATGTGTCAAATTTTTATGGCATAATTACCGTGTCATTTTTTGATTGGTCCATTTGACATGTCATTGGCAAGTGCAATTCACGCATATGGTCTCCTGTATTCAGGTGTTTACTTGACTTACTTAATTGCCACTTGAAGTGTCTAACTGAATTTAGGCTCAGTTGAGGTGTTCAGCTGGTCATTGAGGACAACTTGAAGGGGCCGTTTATGTATTTCGCCTTTTAAATAAATACCATTTTAAAAAATTATATTCTATAGATACCTTTTAATGTTTATAGCAACATATCTAATTTTGGTTACCTCCTACCCCTAAGCCACTAAATACGCTATTCAGTTACACTATTTTCTTTCTCTCTCTTCTTTGATACATGTTATTCTCTCCCCCCACATGAAAATATGATGCTCAATCTCAAAATTCCTCTAACCCACATCACCTACCATTAGTTTACTAAAAATATTTTTCAGGTACCTAACCCCACATGCGGTGGCAGCAGCCGCGGCTTCAACCCAACCTACGGCGGCTCCAGCGTAGAAACAAGTCTCTCACAAGACACTTTGACACTCTCCACTGAGGTCGTGCCTTGATATACCTTTGGTTGTGTACAAAAGGCCACTGGCAGCTCCGCTCCACCCCAGGGGCTATTAGGTTTGGGCCGAGGCCCATTGCAGTTTGGAACTCAAGGGCGATGCCTTATTGGATGGCTTGCAAGAAGACATATTTTGATTAGATTCGACAGATATGATAGTATGTGTTTTGCAACGGCTAAATCTGTTAACTACTATATACAGGATGCGTGGGAACAGTGAGATTCAGTGTTTTTGCTCGACGGCGGATTCGCTGGAAATTAGGGTTTGTTCTTGAACAAAGACGACGGAGTTTAGGGCTGAGCAACTTGATTTTCAGTTAATATATTTCAATATATTTTCAATATATCACGTTGTATTTTCATATATTTCATTGTATTCATTGACTTATTTTCATTGTATTCAATGTATCTCGCTGTATTCCATGTATTTTATTGTATTCGCTGTCTTTTTTTCCATTGTATTTCAATGTATCCCATTGTATTCTATGTATTTCATTGTATTCACTGTCTCACTATATGCCATTGATGTATTCATATATTTTTTTTAATTAATATAATTTATGTATTCAGATGTATTATATAATTTCTCTGAAGATTGCTATATTTTTGGGGTATTTTACGGTTGAGAATCTTTTTTATAATTGGAAATATAAAATTTGTGTGTTGTAATTGAGTTTGTTGAGTTAAATTAGGAGTCTATTATGTTAATTGATTCACTTTCCGTTTAAAAACGGTGTAATCCCCTGTTTCACGCCGTGAATAAAGTCGAACACAATAATGTGTCCAGCTGTAATCCCATGTTTCACGCCATGAATACAGTCGAATACACTCGAATACAACAACTGATTAGCTGGACTTCCCTGGTTCACGCCTATTTTTGCTACTGTATTCATGAATACAACAGCTTAAATACATGTAATACATCTTATAACAACAGAAAACGTATCTACAATCCGTAATATAGCAAATGGTATCTATAGATAGCTAATTACCACTAAAAGATAGTGTTTTATCAAAATTTCTCAATAAAAAATCCATAATAATATCATGATATTTAAAATCCAAAGGGCTCTTGATATGAAACACAGCTGCATGTTTTTTTTTTGGGACACCAATATTTGTTTTTTTTCTCCTCACTTTGCATTGAGCATCATGAATTTTGAGCTTTAAAAAAGTGAAACTCCATGATAGTGTCCTGGATTTCGTCCAGCATACTGTCATATAGTTTCACTTTCTTAATTTCAAAATCCATAATTAGTGTTAAGTATTCAAAAATTTAACTATTTTTCAATAACTTTTGAATTTGTATCTGCTTTTGAATACAAGTTCAAAAATGGCTATTTTAGAGATTTTCCTAATTATGCAAGCCAGGATTCGACTCCTTCTCATTAACATCTTTTACTTTTACTTTTATTTTCATAATGAAGATTGAAGGGGTGTGATTTTCTTTTCTCCATCTTTTTGTTATGCTCTTTCAATTCCTTCTCTTTTCACCCCGTCAAATATAGCCTTAAGTATCTTTTCGCTTCCTATTTGAGTGTAGCTCTTCTTTTTATGGTCTCTCTTTAAGAAACTTATGCACTTAAACAGTAGATGGCACTTGATATTATTCTTCCTCTGGATTTAAGAGTAACCATTCATAGAACCAAAAAAGAAAAAGAAAAAAAACAAAGTTGATCAAAAAATAAATAGGAAAGCAGGAACTATGTTTACTGTAAAATTGAGAAAGGAATATATAGATTGTTTTTTTCCTTTTCTCTTCTTAAATTGATCTCACGTCTTCATTTCTTTTTGCAAAAACCTTTCTGTCTATTTGTGTCTCCCTCCATGCTCCTTTTATATGAGAGTTTACTTAAACATCTTAGTTAGGAATACAATGCCAAACAGTTGAAGACAAACTTGGATTTGTGACTATATCCAGTCGTAGGTGATATATTTATTCAGAGGCAGATGCACCTTGGATTTGATTAATTCAATTATGAACCCATAATTTTACGCAATGAAGGGAGCCTCGTAAATGGTAAAGTTACTGTCATGTGATCAGGAGGTCGCGCGTTCGAGCCGTGGAAATATAGCCTCTTGCATAAATATAGGGTAAGGCTGCATACAATACACTTTTGTGATCTGGCCCTTCCACGGACCCCGCACATAACGGGAGCTTAGTACACCGGGCTGCCCTTTAATTTTACGCAATGATTCTAGTAAAAACAAATCATTAAAGATTGAACTCATCAAATTTAAATTTTTAATTCATTTAATATTTAATACATATAAAGCAAAGAGGGGAAACAAAATATTCAACATTGTAAAGTTATATCGGACCATAATGTAAAGTTAGATTGCCGAGCTCGTGACCCAAAGACCGATCGAGATCGAGATCAGCCAAGATCTAGACCAAGCAAGATAGAGATCGAGCACGATCGAGGGAAGCTTACCGAGCCAAATAACGAAAAGGAAAAATATTCGCGATCGGGCAAAAATCACGGAGGAAATCTCGGCACGTATCAAGAAGAGGCCGATTAATTAGCTAACCATGGGATTTCTTACTATATTTAGAATTGTATCAAGAGTAGGACTCCCCTACTATATAAAGGGGTCTGGTCATTTGTAAAGCATACTATATTCATGCAATACAAAGCAATATACTGCCTTTCTCTAGTTTTTATTATCTTATTACTCTGTTCTTATCTCAACTGAAACTTCACTTAGTTCGAGGGTGATCGAACTCGACGGCCAAGGTTATTGTTAGTTTGGTTTGCACTTATTTCTTTTACAGTCAATTTCGATATTAATATATGTCTTCTTAGTTTGTACCAAGTTGCATCATGTATCCTTAAAACCACATATAAATTCAATTGTTATCCGATTTATAAACAATTTGGCGCCCACCATGGGGTTAAGAATAATAGTGGTTACTCGGTACAAACTTTCATAACGCACATTATTTTTCTCTTGCTCTTTGAAGTATCTATGATTCCAGAATCAGGATGTCGAACTCTCAGTCAGCACCCCTTAACGTCAGCAACTGTTCTGGCCACCACGGCGAGAACGATAACATAGCACTAGGAAACGACGTACCCCCAGTTGGCCTCGATTGAGTTTTAGCTATAGATCCAATCGACGTTAGCTTAAATATAGGCCTCAACACTAATTTGGCAGTCAATACCGAGGGCAGCGTCCACGGGGACAACCGATCAGCCGCTCAAAGTGCACACGATAGTGAGGACGGCAGGGTCAACTTGCAAGTGATCTTCAAAATGTTGCAGGCCCAACAGGCAGCAATAGCCCAGCTCCAAAATTAGAATCACACACCGAGCAGGGTCGAGCTCGAGCTGTCCCATGAAATTGTACACAGGGTCGAATCAGTTTCAAGGAAATCGAGCGATAAGGAATCGGAGACCAGTCCTGCTATCATGAGGATGCTCGAAGAACTGACAAAGAGGATTGAGTAAGAGGAAAAGAAGATCGAGGAAAACGACAAGAAGGTGGAAACTTATAACTCCAGGGTCGATCAAATCCCGAGAGCACCACCAATATTGAAGGGAATAGATTCCAAAAAGTTCGTACAAAACCTTTCCTACCGAGTGCGGCTCCAAAGCCGATCACGAAGAAGTTTTGTATGCCTGAGATTCCTAAATATAATGGGACGACCAATCCGAACGAGCACGCCACCTATTACACGTGCGCTATCAAAGGGAATAACCTAGAGGATGACGAAATAGAATCTGTTCTGCTGAAGAAATTCAGAGAGACCCTGTCGAAGGGTACTATGATATGGTACCATAATTTACCGCCTAATTCTAGTGACTCGTTTGCTATGCTTGCAGATTATTTTGTAAAGGCTCTCAGAGAGTTCGAGTCTCGATTTCAAATGGAACGGATGGACTTGCCACCAGTCGCCGATAATTGGGATGTTCAAGCTTTCACTCAAGGTCTCAACGTTCGAAGTTCGATGGCTTCACAACAGTTGAAGTAAAATTTGATAGAACACCTAGCTGTCACTTGGGCCAATGTGCAAAATCGGTATCAGTCAAAGATCAGGGTCGAGGACGATCAACTTGGGGCTCCTTCCGGCTCCGTTTATCCTATCAGACCCATCGACAAAGTTAAGAGGGATATCGATTGAGAACCAAGGTCGAATAGAGATCGATACCAGCCATATAGTGGAGATCGCAGAAACAGCGGACTTGGGCGAAATCCTATACCGAATGAAACGAGAAGTGATCGAGGTCAGAGTTCTCGAGGTGTCATGAGTAAAAATGGCTTCGACAAGCCTATCGGATCCAATAAAGCACCTTGGTTATCAGAATACAACTTTGATGTCGACGCGGCCGCCATCGTATCGGCTATCGGACGCATCAAGGATACCAGATGGCCTTGACCTATACAAACCGATCCGGCTCGAAGGGATCCCAACTAAAGGTGTGAATATCGCGGCACCTATGGTCACAAAACGGAAGATTGTCGGCAATTAAGAGAAAAAGTAGCCCGGTTATTCAACATCGGGAACCTTAGGGAGTTCCTGTGTGACCGAGCTAAGAATCACTTCAAAAATAGGGGCTCCAACAAACAAAGTTAACATGACGAACCCCAGCATGTCATCCATATGATCATCGCAGGAGTCGATGTCCCTCAAGGTCCAATGTTTAAACGCACCAAAGTGTCAGTCACGAGGGAAAATGAACTCGAGATTACGTTCCAGAAGGGACTTTGTTTTTCAATGACGAGGATGCGGAAGGAATCACACATCCCCATAATGATGCACTGGTAATATCTGTACTCATGAATGAAACCGAGTTAAACATGTGCTAATTGATCCAGGTAGCACGGCCAATATCATTCAATCAAGGGTCATGGAACGACTCGGCCTACAGGATTAGATAGTACCCGCTGCTCGAGTACTGAATGGATTCAACATGGCTTACGAAACTACTAAGGGAGAAATAATGTTGCCGGTGAACGTGGTCGGGACTATTCAGGAGAAGAAGTTCTATGTGATCGAGGGCGACATGAGGTATAACGTCCTGTTCGGGAGACCATGGATCCACAGCATAAGGGAAGTGCCCTCGACCCTTCACTAGGTATTAAAATTTTTGACACTAGAGAGGATAAAGACGGTTTAAAGGGAACAACTCACCGCAAGGAGATGTTTTCCGTCAGTGAAGTAATTCCAATATCAACACTCTCATCGACAAAGGACTCTAGTTCGAAAGCGAAACAAGAAGCCAAATAGCAATCATCGATGCCAACCTCGGCCCAAAAGAATGAATAGAGGACTAACAAAGACGATGATTATGGGATTCCTCGGTCCTTCATAGTCCCTGATGATTCCGACGCTACCAAATCGACAGTCGAAGAGCTAGAGCAAGTCACACTGATCGAGCATCATCCCGATAAAAAGGTATACCAGAGCACGGGGCTAACCCGAAATTTCATCCGATGAAGCAGAAAAGAAGACCCCAGTCCAAGGTCAAACATGCCTTCATCAAAGACGAGGTAACCAAGCTTCTTAAAATAGGGTCCATCCAGGAAGTAAAATATCCCTAATGGTTAGCAAACTTAGTAGTAGTGCATAAAAAAGGCAACAAACTTAGAATGTGTGTAGATTACAAGGATTTAAATAAAGTATGCCCCAAGGATTCTTTTCCTCTGCCTAATATCGATCACATGATCGATGCCACGGCCGGCCACAAGATCCTCGGTTTTCTCGATGCCTATTCTGGGTAAAACCAAATTTAAATGGACCCGCATGATCAGGAAAAGACCTCATTCATCACTGAATATGGCACCTACTCTTATAATGTAATGTCATTTGGGTTAAAAAATGCTAGTGCCACTTACCAACGCCTAGTAAACCGGATGTTCGAAGAACAAATAGGGAAATCAATGGAAGTTTACATTGATGATATGTTACTTAAGTCCCTGCGAGCTGAAAACCTTTAGTATATTGAAGAAGTACAACATGAAGCTGAATCCAGAAAAATGCGCATTCGGGGTCGGGTCAGGTAAGTTCCTCGGGTTCATGGTATCTAACCGAGGGGTCGAGATCAACCCCGACAAGATCAAAGCTATTGAGGACATCATGGTAGTAGACAACATAAAGGTCGTGCAAAGGCTAACCGGGCGCATAGCGGCCCTAGAGAGATTCATCTCGAGGTCCTCAGATAAGAGCCACCGATTTTTCTCGTTGGTGAAGAAGAAAAGGAACTTCGCATGGACTCCAAAATGTCAATAGGACTTGGAAGAGCTTAAACGATATTTATCAAGCCCGCCGCTGCTTCATACGCCGAAGGCAAATGAACTGTACTTCTATTTTCCATTATCATAAATAGCGGTAAGTGGGGTCTTAGTCCGGGAAGAACAAGTTATGCAATTTCCTGTTTATTATATTAGTCGAACTTTAGGTGAGGCCGAGACCAGATATCCCCAACTAGAAAAGTTGGTGCTCGCTTTGATAAGCGCCTCTAGGAATCTAAAGCCATACTTTCAGTGTCACCCAATATGTGTTGTAATAACTTATCCACTTTGGAATATTATGCACAAACCCGAATTGTCGGGGCGATTGGCAAAATGGGCCATAGAAATCAGTGGGTATGATATTGAATATCGACCCCGAACAACCATTAAGTCTCAAATTTTGGTAGGCTTCATGGCTGACTTTACACCGGCCCTGGTGCCCGAGGTCGAAAGAGAGTTGTAGGTAAGTTCAGGTACGTCCTCGAGAATCTGGACCCTCTATATGGATGGTGCTTCGAACGTAAAAGGGTCTGGAATCGGTATCGTGCTAAAACCACCCACAGGCAACGTGGTTAGGCAATCTATTAAAAACTGTGAAATTGACTAACAATGAGGTCGAATATAAGGCCGTGATTGCAGGCCCCGAACTAGCCAAAGGCTTGGGAGCGGAGGTGATCAAAGCAAAATGCGACTCCCTCCTCGTGGCGAATCAGGTTAACGGGACCTTCAATGTTAGAGAAGAGCGAATTCAAAGATACCTAGATAAGTTACAAGTAACTTTACATCGATTTAAGGAGTGGACTTTGCAACATGTACCTCGAGATCAAAATAGCGAGGCCGATGCACTCGTAAACTTAGGATCATCAGTCGAGGACAAGATCTCAATTCGGGGGTCGTCATGCAACTCATGAGGTCAGTAGTCGAAGAAGGTCACGCCGAGATAAACTCTACGAGCTTGACCTGGGATTGGAGAAATAAATACATAGAGTTTGAAGAGTGGAAAGCTTCCCTCATATTCAAAAGAATCGAGGGCCCCTACGCACAAAGGAAGCACGATTTACCTTGTCCGAAGACAGAACCTTGTTCAGGAGAATGTTTGATGGCCCACTAGTGGTATGTTTGGGACCGGGTGATACCAAGCATGTTCTAAGGAAAGTTCACGAGGGAACTTGTGGAAAACATTCCGGTGCCGAATCATTGATCCAAAAGGTAATCAGAGCCTGCTATTACTGGATCAACATGGAGAAGGATGCGAAAGAGATCATCCGAAAATGCGACAACTGCCAAATACATGCACCGATGATTCAATAACCTAGGGAACTACTCCATTCTGTCATGTCACCATGGCCGTTTATGAAGTAAGGAATGGACATCGTTGGCCCTCTTCCATGGGCTTCAGGTATAGCTTAATTCATTTTATTTATAACTGACTATTTTTCTAAGTGGGTTGACGCACAAGCCTTAGAGAAATTTGAGGAAAAAGAGGTCATCGACTTCATCTGGGACCACATCATATGTCTATTCGGGATGTCATCCGAAATTGTGTGTGACAATGGGAAATAGTTCATCGGCAGCAAAGTAACCAAATTTCTCAAAGATCATAAAATCAAAAGAATCCTATCGACACCTTATCATCCTAGCGGAAATGGTCAAGCCGAATCGACCAACAAAAACCATTATCCAGAATCTTAAGAAGAGGCTATCCGATGCCAAGGGAAAGTGGAAGGAAATTCTACCCGAAGTTCTTTGGGCATATCGCACAACCTCAAAGTCTAGTACCGGGGCTACCCCATTCTCGTTGGTTTATGGTGCCGGAGCTCTAATACCAATCGAAGACGGAGAGCCGAGTGTTATGTTCCGATATACAACGAAGGAATCAAATGACAAGGCCATGAATACGAGCCTAGGAATATTGGACGAAAGGCATGAAGCCGCCCTCGTCCGACTGGTGGCCCAAAAACAACGGATTGAGAGATACTACAATCGAAGATCCAATCTTCAATACTTTAATGTCGGGGACTTAGTGCTAAGGAAAGTCACCCTTAACACCCAAAATCCGAACGAAGGGAAATTAGGTCTGAATTGGGAAGGACCATACCAAGTCCTCGAGGTCACTAGGAAAGGATCCTATAAACTCGGAATGTTGAATGGGGAACCACTACCTAGCAATTGGAATGTAACTCACCTAAAACGATACTACTGCTAAGTTATGACCCTTTCTCGTTTCCTTTTATTTTTTGACTAACACTTCAGGTGATCGACAAGGTACAACATGAAGTCTTTAGGTCCGAAAGCACAGTTGCACTCTTTTTTTCTTAGATTGGTTTTGTCCCAAATGGGTTTTCTGACAAGGTTTTGACGAGGTAACAATGGATCGTGCTAACTTAGAATCAAAGTCCGATCACGAATCGGTATCGAAGACTATGATTATCCGAGGTCTCTCTACAATCAACCTCAATACTGGGGGGGGGGGGGGGATTACCCTCGGATACCATATTGCTTTAGCGAGGAAGTTATTTCATAATGGAAGGGCCTCGATAGATTTGTTATAAGGGCCAAAAGGTTGAACGAACCGTGCCTACGTAGATTGTTCGAGCCCTAGCATAAAATATGTACGCACAACAACAAAAACATACCCAGTAAAATCCCATTAGCGGGGTCTGGGGAGAGTAGAGTGTACGCAGACCTTACCCCTACCCTGAAAATGGTAGAGAGGCTGTTTCCCGGAGACTCTCGACTCAATAAGAGAGACAATAATATCATAAAAGAAAAGGTATGTAACAACAAAATATGCCAGAAAGAAAATAACAACAATGAATAAGTGAAAGGACAATAACACAAAACTATGCAAAACAACAATGTGAACACAACATAGATTGCTAACAAACCTAAACAGAACTCTATCAGACTACCCGGTACAAAGAGGGAAGAACTCTTGACTACCCCCTAGCCTGCCACCCTAATGCTCGACCTCCACATGTTCCTATCAAAAGCTATGTCCTCGGAAATCTATAGTTGTGCCATGTCCTACCTGATCACCTCGTCCCAATACTTCTTAGGGTGCCCTCTGCCTCTTCTCGTACCTGCAAAAGTTAACCGCTCACACCTCCTAACCGGTGCATCTAGGCTTCTCCTCCGCACGTGTCCGAACCATCTAAGCCGCGCTTCCCGCATCTTGTCGTCCACGGGAGCCACGCCCACCCTCTCCCAAATTTCTTCATTCCTAATCTTATTCAGCTTAGTGTGCCCACACATCCATCTCAACATCCTCATTTCTGCTACTTTCATCTTCTGGATATGTGAATTCTTGACTGGCCAACACTCAGCTCCATACAACATGGTCGGTCTAACCACCGCTCTATAGAACTTACCTTTGAGTTTCGGTGGCACATTCTTGTCACACAGGACTCCATACTCTAACCTCCATTTCATTCACCCCACCCTAATACGGTGCGTAACATCCCCGTCGATCTCCCCATCTCCCTGGATAATTGACCCTAAGTACTTAAAACTTTCTCTCTTGAGGATGACCTGTGAGTCAAGCCTAACTTCCACATCCGCTTCCCCTGTCACGTCGCTGAACTTGCATTCCACATATTCCGTCTTAGTCCTACTCAACTTGAAACCTTTATACTCCAAGGCCTGCCTCCATACCTCCATTCTCCCATTCACGCCGCCTCGTGTCTCATCAATCATAACTATATCATCAGCGAACAACATACACCATGGCACCTCTCCTTGGATATGGTGTGTCAGTTCGTCCATTGCCAGAGCAAATAAGAACGGGCTTAGCGCAGATCCTTGGTGTAACCCCATAACAACCGGAAAAGGCTCTAAGTTAACTCCCACAGTCCTAAACCGATTCATATCTCCATCACACATATCTTTTATTGCCCTAATGCAAGCCACTGGCACACGTTTCACCTCCAGACACCTCCAAAGGACGTCCCTAGGAACCTTGTCATACGCCTTCTCTAGGTCAATAAACACCATATGCAAATCCCTCTCCCTATCCCTGTATAGTTCCACTAACCTCTTGATAAGGTGGATAGATTCCGTAGTAGAACGACCCGGCATGAACCCGAACTAGCTTTCTGATGTAGACACCACCCTTCTTATCCTCCCTTCCACCACCCTCTCCCAACTTTTATGGTATGACTTAGTAACTTGATACCCCTAAAATTGTTTCAATTCTGGATATCCCCTTTGTTCTTGTACACCAGAACCATTGTACTCCACCGCCACACATCAGGCATCCTCTTTGTCTTGAAGATAACAATAAACAACCCAGTCAGCCACTTCAAGCCTGCTTTACCCGCATATCTACAAAACTCTACTGGAATCTCGTCTGGTCTGGTTGCTTTGCCCCAACTCATCTTACCCATTGCACCCACGACCTCGTCAACCTTAATGCACCTACAATATCTAAAGTCTCGATGACTCTCGGAGTGCCCCAATTTCCCTAACACGATGTTTCCATCCCCCTCTTCATTCAGAAGTTTATGAAAGTACGGCTGCCATCTTTGCCTAATATGTTCCTCTTCCATCAATACTCGACCGTCCTCGTCTTAGATGTACCTCACTTGATCCAAGTCCCGAGCCTTCTTCTCTCTTGCTTTGGCCAACCAAAATAACTTCTTGTCCCCACCTTTGCCCCCAAGTTCCTCATATAGCTGACAAAAAGCAGCAGTCAGCCTCTATGACCGCTAATTTCTCCTCTTTCCTAGCCTCTTTATATCTTTCTCTGTTCGCTCTCCTCTGATCCTCGTGGGTGCTCTCTACTAACTTAATGTAAGTCGCTTTCTTGGCTTCCACATTACCTTGGACCACGTCATTCCACCACCAGTCGCCTCGGTGCCCTCCAGAGTAACCTTTCAAAACTCCCAACACCTCTCTTGTTGCCTCCCTTATACAGTTCGTCGTCGCCGTCCACATAGCACTAGCATACCCACCACTCTTTCAGTCACCCATATTCGCCAGTCGCCCCTCCAACTCCTGTGCAGCATCCTTAGACAAAGCTCCCCACCTGATCCTCGACTGTCTCCGTACAAACCTCTTCTTTTTCTTTATCAAGATACCGACATCCATCACCAGGAGCCTATGTTGAGTTGCGAGGTTCTCACTCGGGATCACCTTGCAATGCTCGCACAACCCCCTATCACACCTCCTGTGGAGGAGATAGTCAATCTGTGTCTTAGCCACCATACTCCAGAATGTAACCAAATGTTCCTCCCTCTTTGGAAACATTGAATTCACGATCACCAACTCAAAAGCTCTAGCAAAATCCAACAGTGAGGTACCACCCCCATTCCTATCACCAAAGGCGAAGCCACCGTGCACCTCACCATAGCCACCAGCAGAAAACCCAATATGACCATTGAAATCCCCTCTTATGAATAGCTTCTTAATAGGCGGAATACCCCGCACCACCTCATCCAGCACCTCCCAGAAGCACCTCTTAACTTCCTCGTCCAAGCCTGTTTGCGGCGCGTAAGCGCTAATGACATTCAGAGTGATCCCTCCAACTACTACCTTTACCGACATCAATCTGTCATTCACCCATCTGACCTCTACCACCGACTCACAAAGCTCCCTATCTACCAATTTTCCCACTCCGTTCTTGCCCTTCACGACTCCGAAGAACCACAATTTATACTCGTCTACATTCCTCGCCTTCGATCCTACCCACCTAGTCTCCTGCACATACGCTATATTGACCCTCCTCTTCTGGAGAATCTTCTCCAGCTCAATAGACTTACCCGTCAACGTCCCTATATTTCACGATCCAATTCTCAACCTACAGGCTACCTTGTTCCCTTTACCCCCTTTCGGCCCCGTCCCACCCCCTGATCCTTGCCCTACCCCCTCCCCACCACCCAGCCTTCTCGAGCTCCCTGAACTCCCCAAGGACAAGAACTCACTCTACCATTACAAACCACAGTCACTATACCTACAAAGATCTAAAAAATTAAAAGGAGAAAAAAGATACCAAAGGGAGAAAATAGTAACTACAAGCCCACTAGACTGAATAGACTAGTACGAAATACTACGGAAACAAAGTAATTAACACAAGAGACAGAGAAACAGGAGGCGGGTCGTACCAATTCCCGCGAATAGAACCTGGAACTCTCAACTTGGTATACTCCCGATGCTGCGGAATTCGGCGTATAGCTGCTACTCTATTGCTTGTGCGCGTGCACCTCCCAAAAGTGATACCTGCAAAACACGCAAACACCCACGAGACCAAGAAAATAGGGAGAAAAAACCCAGAAATGAAAACCAATATCTTCTTCAAATTACCCTTAAAAGCAAAAAATCCCTTTTATTTCTTTTAAGATCACTTTTAAAAGAAGAGAAAAAATACCTAACAATGAAAACTAGTATATTGAAAAATAGTCTTTAAAAGATGAGAAAAATACCAGGAAAGAAAATCAATAATCGTTGGCACTCTAAAAAAAGTTCAAACTTTGTATAAACGGAAAAGAAACAGAGTTTTTCTTTAAACAGTTCATCCAAACGTCAAATGCAATCGAATAACTGATATGAATGGAAAAAAAATTTGTACAAGGCAATTGAGCGTCGGTCAACAAAAGAAGAAGCACATGTAGCTTACTGAAACTGTAAAAAAACTATAAATTGTAACTTGATTAATCCAGAGCCCAGAAATAATCTCTGCTTCTTGATATTCTGTTTATGGTAAATCTGATCTGCGTATGGAAATAAAAAATCTTGATGAACTGGCAGAGAAAAATAGATTAATGACTATCGCCGGTGTAAACCAGGTGTTAAAATTAAGTATATTAGAAAAATAATAAAGATAAGTACTCTCCTTGCAACTATTCTATATCTTAGAAAAATTTTCTCTTTACAATTCCGTACTTTCGGCCTCTTAAAGAAACGAGCTCAAGGGTCGATTATAACCAAAGTTCGGATGGTCACTCCCTTAATTGGGGACTGCCTTCCGGAAACGAACACGAATTGATCGAGCTATTAAAATATCGTAGATGCAAGAGCTATTAGGCAACCCCCGAATTTTAAAGGCCAAGGCTATACCCACTCGAGGACTGTTCTCACAGGCAAGCCTGGATAACTCGGGGAAGCAAGCCCACTGGGCCACACCCAAAATTAAAAGGCCACGACCATATTAAGCAAGCTCGCTAGGCCACACGCGAACTTAAAAGGCCACGGCCATATTAACGCAGCTCGGAGACGTCCGAGAACGTAACAAAAATAGGCCTTCAAAATTTTTGTAGCCGGTTATAAGGGCTAATCCTCGGAAAATTGAATTACTTATTTTGGGAGAAAGTTCTAATTAACACCGAACTGAAAACCCCTCGAAAATAAATAGTGTAAAGGCAAGGTTTGTTCAAACTTACACAACTAAAGTTGTTTTGTGCTAAGGCACCTCGACCTTTGTAAACACAAGCAATGAAACAAAGGAAAAATATAAGAGCTGAAAGGGATAGGAAGCCTTATATATATTTAAAACAATCATTTTACAAAGGCCAGATCAACCGAATACAAGAATTTACAACAGCCAAAACATCCTAAAAAAAGATACAAAAGAAAGCAAAAATATAAAGGCCTAAGCAGCCTAGTCTAAATCGGAGGTAGCATCCCCACCCTCGGGATCTTCCTCGTCTTCGGACTCACTCAAGCTCTCGGAGTCTTCCTTGGGAAAGGCCAACTTCCGGGCCTTGGCTTCCTTTGCTTTGGCATTCTTGATTTCGCATAATATCGAAACCTTGAGCCTGAACCTCCTCGAGGGCTTCCCTTCGAGCTTGCCATTTTTCATGATCCACCATGCTCCTGGCCTTTGCCTGCATGTCCTCGACGTCAACCTTATATTGGGCCACTTTGGCATCAGCTTTGGTGTTGATCACGGCCGCCTCAGATTTAGCCACCTCGAGCTCATAGGCCAAGCTTGCCTTATCATTGGCCTAGTTTGCTTTATCAAAGATAGCCAAGTCCAGTTGAGACTGAAGCTCATCGATTTTCTTGGCCTGCATCAAGGCTTTCTCACTTGCAGCCCGGAGTTAGGACTCGGCCGACTCCAACTCTGCTTAAACGACCTCTTTTTTCGAGGCTAAGATGTCCATATTCTTCTTGAACTCTTCAGCCTCAGTTCGTACGACATCTATTTGTCTCTGGAAGTCCTTGATCTGTTCTAGCCTCTATCGGACCTGCAGAATCGGGTCGTTAGTCGTTATCTACAATTCATCTTCACTATCATGAAGCACTCGGAATACCTGCTCGGCCATCTGAGTATGCTCATCCCGAGCCTCCACTAAATCTGCCAGCTTGTAAGTGTCACTTTCTCAGTGAGATCCCGAACCTCAGCCTTGCGCTCCTCCCGGATTCGAAGGAAAGCCTCGTGATGCAACACCGAAGCCTACAAGTAAGGAAGAAAAAGTTAGAATTACCTACAACTCAGAATTTAAAAGAGATAACCAAATGGCCCTCGAATTTACCTGATTCAGAGCGTGTTAGGCCTCGTTGAACAAGCAAACGGCTCCCACCGCATTCATCATGACTTGGTCTTCCTCGATCACCAAGCATCTAAGGTAGCTAGTGATCCCCACCGGGGGGAGAAGACCGTGCATCCTCTAGGACAATAAGCACAATGTTACGCCTACGGTCGGGGTTAGCACTGGGGGCAGAGAATCGGTCCACTAGTTTTGGGCTCGATGAAGACCTAGCGGCGTCCGGTGACAGTACTTTCTTCGGCATCGATAAGTCACCAAACCCGGTGACATCTCCCAAAGCTTCAAACTCTACCCCATCCAGGAAGCCATGGATATCAACTGCCCCATGAGGACCCTCACAAGAGCGACCATCCAAGTTAGAGGCCTCACAGATCGTGGCATCCAAAAATTGAGGGGACTCGGAGATATCAATCACTCCGAGATCGTCCCTCGGGACATCTTCAGCCAGTCGAGAAGCCTCACCCCCGATTTCTCCCTCGACCATCTCGGGTGGGACGGACTGGCCTCGACTCCTTTTGGTTTAGGAACTTCGACCGAGGCTCCTTCATCAACCTCCTCTGGTTCGGAGGGCTTTTGTGCAGTGACACCGGCCCGCACGTGGGTCACTAGTTTGGAACTATTATCTTCCTCGTCCTCTTCGGACTCATCCCTTAATCGGCGGATCGAGTCCGAGAGCATGGCACCGGTATCTTCCTTAGGCTTACGAGACCTCCTTGTAGGTCTTTTCTTTTCCGGGGCGGGGGGACTCGGAGCCCCTTTTCTTTTCTTCTTCTTGGCCTGCTTCGGAGCAGGTGGTGGGGGAAGTACTTCTTCTTCAGTAGATGGGGCCCTCATTGCTACGTCTTTCCCGAGGCCTACAAAGGAAAAAAGATGAGTTAGCTCGAGAAAAACCCAAACGTTAACCGTTCTAAGGAAGAGACTTACCATGATTGCGGGCCTCCTATTGGCCCTTCAACAGCTCCATCCAGACGCGTTGGAGTAGGGTCTCTATGACACTAGGCGTTCGACCCATTGCTTGAGTTTTGGAATTGGTTCCGGCATCTGGGCCACAGCTGTAACACCAAAACATAGATGAGCAAAGAAGATAGCAAGTAAAACAACAAATTAAACATTCAAGGTGAAGTGTACTTACGTTTCATGTTCAACTTCTCAAGGAACGACATGTCTTCAATAGGGATTAGGTTCGAAGTCTTTTTTCGGACAAATTGTCCCATCCAGCCTCGATCCTGAGACTTGTCTATGCTGGAGAACGGGGCTCTACTGGCCCGACGGGCTAGCTTAATCAATCCTCCTCGATAGAGCCGGGGACTGTAGAGGCACATGAGGTGATCGAGGGTGAAGGGACATCCCTCGATTTTGCTTGTAAAGAAACAGAGGAGAATGACTACTCTCCATAATGAAGGGTGAATCCGGCCGAGTTTGACGCCGTACCTCTTGCAAAAGGCGACGATGATGGGGTCTAAGGGACCTATCGTGAAGGGGGAAGTGTAAACACTTTGATACCCCTCCACGTGAGTGGTGATCGATTCCGCAGGAGTAGGAACTACTACATCCTTGTTCACCCATTTACACTCCTCTTTTACCTTTTTGAGGATGTCTTTGCTGATGGTGCATATATACCTCGAGACCGATTCACGTCGGCCCGACACCGAGGGAGTCTTTTCGAGCTTAAAGTCAGCGTTGGTTGGGCACCCTGCCAGAACGAATTCCTCAGGGTGGGGTTCTGCCGGAGCCTCACCGCCGGCGGGTCATGATGAAGAAGCGACCTCCTTTTGCGGCACGGTTTTGGAAGTTGTAGCCATTGAGGCTTGCCCTTTTTGTATGACTTATCGATACTGGAACGTGGCAGGCCAAGGTTCGACCCCATGTTATATCAGATCATGATGTAAAGTTATATTGTCGAGCTCGTGACCCAGAGACCGATCGATATCGAGATCAGCCAAGATCGAGACCAAACAGGATAGAGAACGAGCAAGATCGAGGGAAGCTTACTGAGCCAAATAATGGAAAGCTAAAATATCCCGATCGGGAAAAGATCATGGCGGAAATCTCGGAACGTATCAAGAAGAGGCCGATTAATTAGCTAATCATGGGATTTCTTATTGTATTTAGAATTGTTGCAGGAGTAGGACTGCCCTACTATATAAAGGGGGTCTGGTCATTTATAAAGCATACCATATTCACGCAATACAAAGCAATATACTGCTTTTTCATTATCTTGTTACTCTGTTCTTATATCAAATGAAACTTCACTTAGTTCGAGGGTGGTCGAACTCAAGGACCAAGGTTACTCGATTCGTTTTGGTTGCACTTATTTCCTTTATAGTCAATTTCGATATTAATATCTGTCTTCTTAATTTGTACCAAGTTGCATCATGTATCCTTAAACCACATATAAATTCAATTGTTATCCGATTTTAGGGTAAACAAATATGATTGTCCGTAGTTAGTAGTAGGGGTGTTCATAAAAACCCGAAAAACCAAACCAAACCGAAAACCAAACCAAACCGACCAAAAAAACCAATACTTTTTGGTTTGGTTTGGTTTTGGTGTTGAATTTTAAAAACCGATCAAATTTGGTTTGGTTATGGTTTTAATCAGAAAAAAACCGAAAAAAAACCGAATTAAACCGACTATAGGAGTAGGTATTTCAAATTCATCATTACACCTATATATATGTATATTTTTATACAAAGTTTCAAAAATTTTATGGTAAATGTTAATAGTTTGCACTTTAGTATAGTTCTTTACCTTTACATTCTAATTTGATTGGTAGTTTTCTTTTGTTAAGTGTAAGAATCCATTTCATGTTAAAAATAATATATTTTTAATTGAGTCCTTANGAATAAGGGAATACACCAATGCTGATCAATATACAGAGGAATAATTGATGGGGTAACTACAACTTTTCAGACTCTTAGAAGTTTTAATCAAACTGAGATTCAGCTTTGAAGAAACATTGGAGTGTATCCCTAGAATATAGATACTTCCATTCGGTTGGGACTCTTTTGAATAGGACTGGTTCACTTGTAACGGATAAGTCCAAAAGGAGTTTGGTATTTGGTAGGACTCTGCTCATGATCCAAATATAGTTATTTCAAATTATGCATAGTGCAGAAAACATACTGTGTTATCTTGATGAACCAGGTTCTTCACTGATAATTCTCTTGTGTGAGTCTAAATTTGCCAAAATAGAGAAAATATCATTAGAGATTAATGAGTCATTTTAACACATGGCATAAGAGTATACTATGGAATGTATGAGACTGAGCAAGATTTAATCTACTTATACACAATTCACAGCCTTTCTAACCAAATTTTTTTTTTCAACCTTTTTTTTCATTTTTTTTTTCGTTTAACCTTAAACTGGTCCTTTAGGTGATCTTAATCATCCCTAATTCCAACCTGTTCCTCTCAAAGTAATCTCTACCTAAGGCTTTTGTGAAGATTTCAACAATTTACTTGTTAGTAGCACAAAACTCCATAATGATCAAGCCTTTCTCATAGTTGTCCCTCAAAAAATGGTGTCTAACATTTATGTGCTTAGTTCTCTTATGATGAACCGGATTCTTAGTCATACTAATAGCACTAGTGTTATCACAAGTAGCACAAAACTCCATAATGATCAAGCCTTTCTCATAGTTGTCCCTCAAAAAATGGTGTCTAACATTTATGTGCTTAGTTCTCTTATGATGAACCGGATTCTTAGTCATACTAATAGCACTAGTGTTATCACAAAAAATAGGGATGCAACCAACATCAATTCCAAAGTTCAATAATGGTTGTTTGATCCACAACAATTGAGCACAACATGAAGCAGCAATAACATACTCAGGTTCAGCAGTAGATAAGGCCATTGAATTTTGCCTTTTTGGTAGCCCATGACACAAGCCATGAACCAAGGAAGTGTGCCATACCTGAGGTGCTCTTCCTCCACAAGGAAACTTGTATAATCAACGTGAGCATATCCCACTAGGTTAAAATTACTACCTTATGGATACCAAAGGCAAAGGTCAGTGGTGCCTTTCAAGTATCTCAATACTCTCTTGACAACAGTCCGGTGGGACTTCTTTGGATTTGCTTGAAATCGAGCACAANGAAGCTTGACAGTATGATCATATATATATATATATATATATATATATATATATATTTGATAGTGTTACGTTGAAAATGTGGTCGCCGAAATATGTGTTTGGTAGTGTATGTCGTATATTTAAGAAAAAAACCGACAAATAACCGAAAAACCGACAAAATCCGACATAAACCGAATCGAGAAAAAACCGACTAAATTGGTTTGGTTTGGTTCTAATATTTGAAAAACCGACTTACTTGGTTTGGTTTTTTTTCCGGGGAAAACCGATCCAAACCGAACCATGAACACCCCTAGTTAGTAGTAGTTAACGTGATTCGTTGACTTAAATTGTCAATCAAAAAGATTAAGTAGCATAAAAAGTTCAATCACTTTTTGCCTTTTGAAAACCCTAGAAGAAAACGAAAATTAAAAAAGTATATATTCATTGTTTTTTGGAAAATTCAATCTTATACAAAATAGACGTAGATTTGCTCCATCGACTTCCCCTTCATGTGGCCGCGTACAACTTTAAATGCAAGCTGCCAAATGATAAGTTAGAATTCGGCTGCGGGCCAAATATAATCCTCTCTTTAGTTTTGTGGAGGCAGCTGTATCTTTTTCATTTTTTTTTTTTTTTTTGGTGTCAATATATATATATATATATATATATATTAACGGTTAATCCCTAATGTTACACTGCTTTGGCAGTTACTGGGGTATTTTAAGGCCCCCAATGATGCATAGTTTTGCATAATAGTACTTAAGTTACAACCCAAAAACGATCTAGGTAGTTCAGTTCCTAGGATGTCTGCCCAAAATACATCAGTGGCAAACACCGGAGGAACTGCTAGAGTTACTGATTTACACAAAAAAAATTTCTTTGCTACTTCCTTTGCCAGTACGTCAGCTACTCTGTTTTGCTCCCTGTTGGTGTGCCTCACCTCCACTCTGCCCATTCTTTGGATCAGCGACCTGCATTCACAAATTAGAGGGTCAAATATTAGATTGTCATTAATCAGCATATTGATTGATTCTGAGGAGTCAGTGTCTATTTCCAACGGCAGAAGGTTATTCAGTTCCGCCAGTTGTAGACCTTTGGTGATTGCTCTGATTTCTGTCCTTATGTTTAATGAAAACAAAGTGAGTTATTACTCTTTCACTTTTTAAAAAGTAACGACGTAAATTTATCATATTAAAATTAATGACAGAAAAAAAAAAAGGAAAAAGAAGGGGAGAAAAAGAGAAAAAAAATTCCATTAATAGAATTAATGTGCCACACGATCCCCTGCTATTTTGTGTTAATGGGTTTAAGATGAAAGATTCCCTGGGGCTGGGGACATGCGATAAACTAAAGAAATAGAGTTGAGATGAAAGGTGCGGTGCATACTACCTAATCGGGATGTTCTGTACGCCCAATTCAAAATTAGAGAGGAAGAAATTTCTGCCCAATAATATACTTGTAATATAATCTCAGATTAATTTCAAGTATGACGACCACTAAACTTTATCCTCGTAATATTAAAATCACAAAATTATTTTTTTATAGTAGTTAAGCCACTCAACTATGTTTAGTTGCCAAAACCACAAAATCAAACTTTCCAAGTCCGGAAAATAATACGTCATTTCCCATCATTATTGTTTCTCAGAAAATAAAAACTTTTCAAAAGAAGATTTTCCGAATTGGCATCGAAAGAATGGAGCTTACGCTATGCTCCCGTTTGGCCATAGATTTTGCTATTTTTTTTTGCAAAAAAATAAAATAAATTAAAATAGTATTTGTTCATAAAATATGATTAGTTTTTGAATTCCCAAAAACTGGTTTATGGCATTTTTTGGATGAAATTTTTTCTTCTACTCACTAAATTTCAATTTTTTCTTTTCGAATAAAATGCATGTCCAAACAAAACTTCAACTTTCAAAAATTCTTTTTCAACACAACTTCAAAAATTCTTTTTTCAAGTTTCAACCAAATCTATGTCCAAACGCTAGTGAAAAATAGTTTTTGAAAGTTGAAATTTGTGTTTTGACATGCATTTTACTTGAAAAGAATTTAAAATTTTGTGAGTAAAAAACTTCAAAAACTACTCTCGAGCTGTTTTTGGGATTTGAAGATTTTGTTTCAAAATCTACCAAAAAATGGTTAAAATCTATAAACAAACAAATATTTAAAAATAAAATTTTTAACAAAAAAAAAAGAGAAAAAGAAATCTCTAATTTTATGGCCAAACTGGAGCTAAGACTATCAATGGAATTCGTCAAGTAAAAAAAATAATTTGCTTAACTTTTATTAATCTAATTCAAATTAATTCCAACGAGATACTTCATGGAATAAACTAACGGATCAAAGACGTTATACACCTACGCATTCATGTGCGGTCATGGTCAAAATCTTCAAACATTATGCTTGGTCAACAGAACTGGCCAATTCTTATGTAACAAACACCGGGAAAGCGGGTCAGGTTGGATATGGACGGGTCGAAAGCGGGTAATGCAGAAAAATGGATAAATATTCGACCCGACCCTGTAACGATCCCAATTTTCCTCCGTAGGATGTCGTAATGTCACCTAATCTCTAAGACTAGGCAAGCCTAAGATGCATAGAAAAATAGTGGGAATACTACTAAAACTTCAAAAAAAAACTTTCATACTATAATAATAACTCAACAGTACAATAGCCAATATTTTTCCCAAAATCTGGTGGAACGGAGTCATAAGCTCTATAAGATAGTACTACCGGTCTTGAACTACAATACTATTTGAAACAAGAAAGAAACAGTACAATGTCTAAAATAGAAGGGGACTCCGATGCCTAGGGACGTAGAGCAGGTATACCTTGAAGTCTCCAAAATACTACTAGAAACACTGCCAAAATCGTCCAAGAAAACCGACTGAAATCGGACGGAGATATAGGAAAACCGACTGATTTCCGACCAATTTTAATTCGTCGAAAAATAGTGGTTGCTAAAATGTGGCGACCGAAGACTGTCGCAATTTCTGACCGAAGTCGGTCCGTTAATTCAACCAAAGTTTGACTACTTTATCTGACTATTTTTGTTGGAAAAATAACTATACCGACCGAGATCGGTCGGAATCATTAAAAATAAATAAATAAATAAGGCTATTTTCGACCGACTTCGGTTAGTAATTTCAAATTTCTGCAGATTGCACATTGAAATTACCGACCGAAGTCGGTCGGGAATTATGAATTTTTGGTATAATAATTCCGACCAAAATCGTCGGAAGTCGGTCGGTTTTCTTGGTAAAAATCTGGCAGAATATGGCTGCTTTTAAGCTACACCACCTGCCAATTACAACCAATAACCATCCTATAATGGCAGTATTACATTGCTGACATTCAACCACAATTAACCAACAACGACAACAATTAACCAACGCCTACCACAACAACATTGCCAACCACAACAACAACAATACAAATGTTCAATAATAAGATAATATCAACAATACAATCATCATTCAGAACTATTCCAACTAAATATTCACAAGTCCAAGACTTTGTTTAGCAGTACACACCATTCAATGAGTGTTTTGTACTACATCATCTCCATCTCCACTACTAAAACCTTCATCCTCGGCATGGTTCGAAGGATCACGACGAGAAAGAAACACATCTGGGGAAGGCCCACGAGACCGGGGATGGGGAAAGCACCACTAGCAAGAAGATTGGCCAGCTGACCTTGAAGGACATTAGATTATTGGTCCCTCTTTTCTAGCTGAACTTGAAGGGTATTTGTCACGACCCAATTCTCTTATAGGCCGTGATGGCACCCTGCGCCGTCGCTAGGCAAGCCAACCGTGAACGAACCACGTGATTTCCCTTTTTAATAGATTTTCAAGTAATTAAACTTTCCTTAATTTAAAAGATTTAAGAAACAACATGCTAAAATAAATAAAACGAAAGCAGCTGAGTGCAATCATAACCATAGAAATAATTCAAAACCACAAGTTTATTAGTGTGTGCCAAGACCTGATGTCACAAGTCTATGAGCACTAATATATTATACAAAACTCTAGCTACTTTCTGAAATAAAAATAGACAAGAATGAAAGTAAAGGAGAGACTCTAGGATGTTGCGGAACAGCCAGGAAAGTAGCTCACCACTAGGCCTCCGGGTAACGAGGATGCGCGTCGGTGTGATCGCCAGATGCACCTGCCTCAAATCCTGCACGGTCAGGTGTTGCTCCCAAACGCACACGCAAGTATACGTGGTCGACAAGCAATATAGGATTGTAAGTCCAGATATCGTACCCATAAGGACTTGTGATTAACTATCAACTAAATTAAACCCAAATAATTAATCTATTCAAGCGAATTCTAACATATGAATATTTAACTAAAATTAATCTAGAGTAACAAATTAAGAGATAAAAGAAAACAACGAAAAGCTTAAAGACGAATTCAATGTAAGTGAATATTCTAGAGCTATGGGTTAGCTAACAATCCCGTTGAGTTTTCCACTTACATCGTCTAATTAATTTATCTGGTTTATTGGTTGACAGAGTTAATATTGCTCATAGACTTCTCCCGAAGTACAACTCGCCTATTCAAGCTAATCTAACGCCTATATTCTTATGGAATTAGAATTAACAAGAACGCATTAATAATTACTGTATAGTAACCAAGCAAGGCGGTTAGGTATATTCCTATCCTCACCGCAAATTCGTCCCCCCCCCCCCCTCAGAGTTAAGATTTTGCTCTACTAAATCTTATATGCAATCTAGAATTTTCTCTCCCGAGTTCAATCCTACATTCGTAAATAGTATTCAATTGGTGATCAAGCAATCAAATAATTAAGCGCAAGATTGAATAAATGAACTAATATAATAAAATAATAAGAACAATTCAAGCTTCAAACTACAACGTTCATGTAGCACCCAAAACTCTAGAACTAATAAACTATGAGATTAAAAGAATAGCAAAGAAGAAAAACTAGTTAGAAGCCTCCTCCAAGCGTGGTGTGTGTTCCTCCATGTTAATTCTCCTTCAAAGTATGTTAGATCTCCTCCAAAATAGATTTATGACCCCTTTTATACGAGTTGGAACCATGTAGAGCCAAAATAACCTTATCTCGGGCGAAATAGGAAAAGACTCACATTACAGCGTCCAGGCCAGCGCTAGGCGCTGATCCTGGCGCTGGAGGCAGTGGATTTGCAATCTTAGGTTCAAACTTCATTGGCTGCCTTTGAATTGAATTGAATTTCTTTATTTGTCTTCCACTTGGGGGACAAAACCCAAAGGGTGTCCCCCCCCCCCCCCTTTTTTTATTTTAATTTTTTTTCTCTTTCGTATTTTATTCAATTTTGCTCCAAATCTCTTCATCTTCACACTGCTTTATTCCTGCGCAGTTAAAACATAATATTAAGCACAAAATAATATAATTAATACTAAAAAGACGATTAAAAGTACTAGAATATGAGGCAACAATAAGTAAATCTATGCATTTTTTGCCGATCATCAACACCCCACACTTAGACTCTTGCTCGTCCTCGAGCAATGGGACTATCAAATAAACCCCCAACTACGTACAAGTCTCAGCTATAGAGGAGCAATTCAACTTTTAACCATACACTCTACCCTTGACTATGATTGATAGCAACAATTAAACTGTAGCATATGCAATCACTTCCACTTCCCTTTACTTATGCCATTCTTCACATATTTACAACAAAGACAACATGGTCATAACAATCCTAGCCTCAAAGCTGACTCAATATCACAATGCACCCATGGCTTGAACACCCAACATCACGGAGAAGTCTTATAATGTTACCTATCCCTCGTGAAATCATGTGCCCTCACGACAAGAACAAGAGAGTAAGTTGAATCCACACATTTGAATCTCATGATCAAATATACTTCAAGGACTCACATATATCAAAGAAAATCTCTCACTCTCACAAAGAAGACAATTGCATGCAAAAAGTACCATATGCTTGCCCATAATGTAAATCTCCACTAATGTAGGTTCACTCGATCTAAAATCAATTAGGACTTTATATGGTTGTGATGTTAGCTAAGGGACGGGTAGGATATATTTAGGACTAGTGGTTCACCCTCCTGAGCACTTTAACACATCACATAATAAACTTTAAGCGCAATTTCTTCAATCCTCTTCAATTTCACAAACAAGATGATTCCCCAAAATTGTTTTCTCTTTCTTTAAGTACTATTTTAATTTATACCCACTAGCAAGAACAAGACAACTAAGAACGAGTACTATAACTAAGCTAACATAGCACAGAAAATCATCCAGACAATCTCCTCACCCCACACTTAAAATTTTGCAATGTCCTCAATGCACACTGAAAATAACAAGAGGGTAAAAGAGACTCCCTGGTAGGCCACAAGCTGAAGAATTAGCAGCTCACGGGATACTCAGACTTCTCTCAGATATGATCCCTTGTGCGGGTATCTCACAATTAGTTTCAACCACCTGCTCGCTTTTGCACATGCCTATTGTCTTTGACTCCATGCTCGTACTCCTAAAAAATACAAAACAAACACTACAAATAATAACACAATAAAAAAATAAGCAAAAGTAAAAAAGAAAAATAAAATTGGATTTTCTCCCAACAAGCGCTTGATTTAACGTCGCGACACGACGCCATCACTTTCACCACTTTTTCTTCCACTTTGAAGATATATATTGCACCCCCAATTTTGCATCAATTTTTTTGTCACGTTCCTGGGGAGGTGGTGTAAAAATAAAGGAACCAAGCAATAGATATCGCATCTTGCACTTCTTGGCCTTTAAGTGAGGGATGTCATTTTGTCTCCTTGGTATGGAAAATTTCAGAATATAAACACTTTGTTCCTCATCCATTGACTCCTCCATATGCTCGACTGGATCAATTCCCATGTCACCAACCAAAAACAATGTTAAAAAGTGTTTAGAATGAGGTCCAATACGCTCCAACTCCAAAATTGTATTATTTTTGACATCCTCAATTTTGCACTCTTCGTCAACCTTGGCATCATTAATAATATTTTGGTTGAATAGATGGGATTCCTCTTTTTGCTCCATAAGTTGGCCAGTATCTACAACAATTGGTTGTAGGGCATCAGACGCCTCAACCTTTTTATTCAATTGAGCCTACAAGTCATGGATATCTGAGCCAAATTGGCCTATCTCTTGCCCGAGCTCAGTTCTTCCTTATATTAGTTGTTCTGTCATATATGAAAGACGATGACGGAGAAACTCATGAGATTTTATCAGTTGAGCTTGTTCCTTTAGCCAATATTGGCTCATTACATTTGCTTCTTCAAAATTATCTTCTTGTGGGAACTCGCTCTCTTCAGACACTTCTTCCGCCTCGGCCTTCATTCTCATGATTGCTGCACTAATTCTTTGTATAGCCTTTTGATTTTCATCTTGCTACTCGGCTACTAGCCTCATCATCTCCATAATATGGGCAACACGTTACTCATCCTCCACTTAATTGCTCCATCAAACTCATAAACATTGTTAGAAATACCATAATAAGAGCTCTGAGAAGGATAATAAGAATTCGAACAACCATCCCAATGGTCACCTTGACCACCACATAATATTACAAATATTCCACCCATAAGATTGAGATTCACAATTTTGTCACAAGTGTGGTCCTCCATAATATAGACATGGATCACCAAAATAAGAATAACCAATATTCGACCAATTGCCATATCAACAAAGATAGTAAAGTATTAAACTAAGATAAAAATAATAATAAAAAGAAACTTGAGTAGACAAAAAGTAAAAATCTAATCTCGTAGAATAGTTCATTTCTAAGTCCCCGGCAATGGCGCCAAAAACTTGTTGCTCCCAAACGCACACGCAAGTATATGAGGTCGACAAGTAATATAGGATTGTAAGTCCAGATATCGTACCCACAGAGACTTGTGATTAACTATCAACTAAATTAAACCCAAACAATTAATCTATTCAAGCGAATTCTAACGTATGAATATTTAACTAAAATTAATCTAGAGTAACAAATTAAGAGATTGAAGAAAATAACGGCAAGCTTAAAGAAAAATTCAATGTAAGTGAATATTCTAGAGCTATGGTTTAGCCAACATCCCATTGAGTTTTCCACTTAAATCGTCTAATTAATTTATCTGCTTTATTGGTTGACAGGTTTAATATTTCTCGTAGCCTTCTCCCAAAGTACAACTCGCCTATTCAAGCTAATCTAACGCCTATATTCCTATGGAATTAGAATTAACAAGAACGCATTAATAATTCCTGTATAGTAACCAAGCAAGGCGATTAGGTATATTCCTATCCTCACCGCAAATCACCCCCCCCCCCCGACGAGAGTTAAGTANNCCCCCCCCCCCAGAGAGTTAAGATCTTGCTCTACTCAATCTTATGTGCAATCTAGAATTCCCTCTCTCGAGTTCAATCCTAGATTCGTAGATAGTATTCAATTGGTGATCAAGCAATCAAATAACTAAGCACAAGATTGAGTAAATAAACCAATATGATAAAATAATAAGAACAGTTCAAGCTTCAAACTACAATGTTCATGTAGCACCTGAAACTCTAGAACTAATAAACTATGAGATAAAAAGAATAGCAGAGAAAAAAAACTAGTTAGAAGCCTCCTCCAAGTGTGGTGTGTGTTCCTCCACATGAATTCTCCTTCAAAGTATGTTAGATCTCCTCCAAATTAGGTTTAGGACCCCTTTTATACGAGTTGGAACCGTGTAGGACCGAAATAACCTTGTCCCGAACGAAATAAGAAAACCCCTGCATTACAGCGTCCAGGCCAGCGTTAGGCGCTGATCCTGGCGCTAGAGGCAGTGGCTATTTGCAATCTTATGTTCAAACTTCCTTGGTTGCCTTTGAATTGAATTTCTTTATTTGTCTTCCACTTGGGGGGATAAAACCCAAAGGGTGTCCCCCTATTTTTTTATCATTTTATTTTTCTTTCTTTTTCTTCTGCATTTTATTCAATTTTGCTCCAAATCTCTTCATCTTCACACTATTTTATTCCTACACAGTTAAAATATAATATTAAGCACAAAATAATATAACTAATACTCAAAAGACGATTAAAAGTATTAGAATATGAGGCAATAATGGGTAAATATATGCATTTTTGGCCGAACATCATCAGTGCATAAGTGTAGCGTGAGTACATAAACAACATGTATCCAGTAAGTATCAAGTCTAACCTCGAAGAAGTAATGACGATTAGGCTCTGAGAATTAATAAGCACAATTTATGCCGAGGTCATTCGGCCCGATCCAGAATAACATGTACACTGCCGAGGGACGTGCGACACGATCCATAGATGCATCTATTCTACTGCCGAGGCGTTCGGCCCGCTCTACAAGAAGAGAGGATACTTTATAAGCATTTGACTTAAACATTATTTCAAGTCTAATGCACAATGTCATACAATTTCCATTAATGATCAAGTAATCCGCTCAAAATTTAAGCAAGTGAAATTCGGCCTCTTTACAATTCCTCTAACAAGTTCTAATACAATTTAGGCACTTTAAATTAGCAAGTAGGTGCAAACATTACAAGAAAATCATGATTTGGGCCCTAAGCTACCCGGACATAGACATAAATAGTAGCTACGCACAGACTCTCATCACCTCGTGCGTACGTAACCCCCCACAATAGAAACAAAGATTAATTTAAATCACCTATGGGGTAAATTCTTTCTTACAAGGTTAGGCAAGAGACTTACCTCATCTCAAAGCTCACTTTCCGGACACAAAGTCACTCTAAAGACCCCACTTGGTGCCAAAAAATCCACAACTAGCCAAATGTTATATAAAATAATCAATACTTGTTCAAAATTTCATATTCTAGCTATTAGAGTGATCACCCAACCCCAATTGAAGGATTTCTAAAATTCATCCCGGGCCCACATGCACGGATTACGAAAATTTTAGAAGAAAGTTGTTACCCATAACCTCACGAACTCAAAATATATAATTTTTCACTCAATTCCACAACCATTTTCGTGGTTAAATCCTATTTTTATCAAAACCTAGGGTTTTCATCTAAACCCATAATTTTTATAATTTTTCATGTTAAAATCTACGTTTTAAACTAATATTGTATAGAATATACTTACCTCAAAGTGCTAGGTGAAAACCCCTCTCAAGAAGCTCCAACATTGCCCAAAAAATGAGAGAAATGGGCTAGAGACTGCTTAAGTCCCGTAATAAATGAAGCTTTCTGCCTCCAGAACATTCACATCTGCGGTCACCGGGCCTCATTTGGAGTACCGCTTCTACGACACTAGGTCCTCTTCTGCGGAATTCCACAGGCCCAATGCTGGCCGCATCTGTGGACGAGTTTTCGCTTTTGCGGCTCCTCATCGCAGAAGCGGGGTCGCTTCTGCGCACACCCCTTCGCTTCTGCGGACCACTGGCCGAGGTTCCAAAGCCGCTTCTGCGGCCAATTTGCGCTTCTGTGGGCTCGTACCTGTGGCCAAAAGCTCGCAGGTGCGGTCACGCCAGAACTGGTGCACCAGCAGCCCTTTTGAGTCCTAACTCCATCCGCGTATCGTTCGAATAGCATCCGGGGCCCCCCATGCCCTGTCTAAAGATACCAAAAAGTTTGAAATCATAAAACGGACTCGTTCGCACCCTTGGAACGCGAAAACAACATTAAAATTAAGAATCGCAACCCAAAACCAATAGGATCTACTTATGAACTTCAATTTATTCCAACTTACTCCAAACGCGCCGAAATATACTTAAACTACTTGGAATGACACCAAATTTTGCATGCAAGTCTTAAATCACCATACAGAGTATTCGCGGGTTTAGAATTCCAAACGGACCTCGATAACACCAAAACTTACTCCGAACCAAATTTAATAATTTTTAAAACCTTCAAGGTGCCAACTACCAATATTAAGCACTGAAACGCTCCCGGGTTATCCAAAACCCGATCCGAACATACGCCCAAGATCAAAATCATCATACAAACCTACAGGAACTGTCAAATCCCTGTTTCGAGTTTGTTTACTCAAAATGCTAACCAATGTCAAACGTAGCCTTTTAAAGCCAAACCAAGGAACCACGTGTTTCGATTTCAGCCTGAACCCTTCCAAATCTCGAACTAACCATCCCCACAAGTCATAAAATAGTAAAAGCACATACAAGTCTCAATTAGGGGAATGGGGTTCTACAAAGCAAAACGACCGGTGTGGTCGTTACAGTATCAAATTGTTTATATCTCTTTTGTTCTCTAGCCTTTGTCTCTTCAAGCTCTGCTGTCAGCTTTGCGATCTTCTTCTCCACAGATAAGAGAGTCGACCTATCAATTGCCTCGCCCTCGGCGGAAGTCCCTATATCTTGCAATCCATCCCTATAGCGCCGAAATGATCTCTCTGAAAGGCCATATGTGACGAGCGTGAAACACACACTAAAATATGCTCGCTAGTCGAATATCGTAAATTTAATATCATATCCACAAGGATTGGAGTTATACAGTTATTATCGTAGTTTGTAGCTAGATTGCTATCCAAGATGATTAATAGTTTAGATTTATGTGATTTAAAACAAAAATTAACTTAGAGTCTAACTATTGACTAATGACAATTGACGCAAGTAATGAGTAAGGAAAGTTTCAATTGGGAGAAGATAGGGTTGATAGGATAGGTGCAAGACAAATATTTGGGATTTCACTCTAGATAATTCACTTCTATTGTTCAAGTGAGTCTCTTGAATTCACTTGGTTATTAGTTCAATTGTTCAGTCGAAACTCCTCTCTTGATTAAGTCTCAACCTCACAAGATAAACCAATTTTAAGCATGTGAAGATATGCAAGAATTCGTGGTGGATTGGTCTTTAGGAGAACCTCTCTCGATTATCCTTCAAACTAGGTTCCATCAACAATTCAACTAGCCTCTTTCGATTACTAAGAAGAATTAATGACTTCAACCAACAAAATATAAAGCAACAATATCAAAATTTCGGCCTCTCTCGATTACATGAACTAGTGAATATAGAAGCGACGATTAAAACATCTAAAATGATTCAATGCAAAAAAAAAGAGTTAATTATCCACACACAATTATCAATACCCCAAATCCATCAAACCCTAAAGAGAACTACTCCATAGATATGGAGTAGTTCATCATAACAATGTTTAAGTTAATGGAAAACAAAAAACTATCCAAACCCTTGTCTTGAGTTGAGATTGAATGATGGATTCCTTGTGCTCTTGCTTCTCCAACTTCTCCTTAGCCTCCTTAGGTATTAGATATGTCAAAAGTCCCAAAAATACTATTTTTCCATGTATATATACCAAGTAGGGTCGGGCCAAAACACATACACCTTCTCCTACGCAAAAAAGGACACTTTTCCCGGACAGGACATGCGCGTACACGCACCTGGAAGTGTGCCCGTGCACTTTTCACACTATTCTACCCCATATGCGCGGTTAGTGCGCGGCTGCGAACTTGCCGCCCACTTTTCCCCATGTTGAGTTGGGAACTTGAAAACACGTGAAACATGATAGTTGTGGACCTCTGAATTTACTTTCCAACCATATATTGTGGAGCTCAAACGGAGTTCTGAGTGAAACGTTATGTACATTTTACTGGACACTGCGCAGTATGCCTGCTCGATTCTTCATTCGTTCTAAACTATCATCCGTTGATCTACGAACACGATCCCGGCCTAATTACTTGGGCTTTTACTCAGATTTCAAAGCTCCAAATAACTTTAATTCATTCCATAACATCTACATAGCTCGAAATCACTTCTACAAGGCATAAACACATAATTAGTGCAAAACACCAGCGATTAAAGCTCAAACTTAACTGAAGTGCAGTAAATTGGAATGTAATAATCGATTGAAACATGAGATTATAGCCTACCATCAACACCCCACACTTAAACCATTGCTCGTCCTCGAGCAATCAAACCACACTTTATATAGACACAACCTTATTAAACAACACTCAAGACTCATCACACCAAGAATATTTAAAATAGATTAAGCACAATAGTGTGACATCCTCGCCTCAATATTTGACTCACAAGTACCACACATCATTTAACACTTACTCACTTACCCTAACATAGAGGTCAACGACATTACCTTTCCTTCATGAATGAAGTGCCCTCACACAACAAAAGAGAGTAGTTCCACACATATAAAATTCCAGAATAATTAGGAACTCAAGATAGAAAGAATTCACTCACTATCAGAAACGACATTCATGTGCCACAAAAGGTAAACCATAGGCGTGCCCGTAGTGTAGTACTCTACTAATTGAGTTCACTCAGTCAAGGATCAAGTAGGACTTTAAACTGGTTGTAATGTAGGCAACGAGATGGGTAGGAAACATTTAGATATAAGAGTGACTACACCTCCCTAAGCACTTTAATACATACACTTTAACAGTTGAAACCCCACACTTATGTCAAACCATAACTCCACCTTCACATCAATATGCATTAATTCCCTTCTTCTTTAAGCATAATTACATCAAGAGCCACCACTATCAAAGAATATTTTGCACAACAATACAACTATATATTTTTTTCTTTTCTTATTAAGCTCAAGTGGCTCTTACTTTTTCAAAATAATGCAACTTTCTCCTTATTTCATTAGTTCCCCTCAAAAGCCAAACCAACCACCCCACACTTCAACTTTTAAAAAGTTCATTATGATTTCAAGTGCTCATAGGAGGTACAAGGTTCAAATGGATGGTCAATTCAAGCAAATGGATAAGGTTTGTAATGCGGTTGCCAAGTAAAACAGGATTACAGGCTTAAAGGAATTAACTAAGAAACATAACAGTTAGGTGGGTAATAACATATAACTGGCTCAACAAAGAAACGCCTATATCACTTCCAAGACTGAATAATCATTTTGTAACCATCTTACATTCACGCATGTCAAAGCAATACAACACTTTCTGTCTAGCTTATATTCTTGTTCATCAGTTTGCTTATTTCTTGACTATTCGCGTACCGACCAGTTCGAGGGCACTCTATCTCGAGGGTTGAATTATGATTCAACACTGTTTTGCTTTATCTCATTGTTAATTTCTATTACTAATCTTCGTATTTATCAATTGGTATTAGGTGGAATCACGTATCCTAAAACCACATTATAATTTTAATTGTTATCCAATTTTTAGGGTAAACAAACATTCATATGCCACAAAAGAAGCACCATAGGTTTGCCCGTAGTGTACTACTCTAATTGAGCTTATTCAGTCAATGATCAAATAGGACTTTTAACTGGTTGTAATGTAGGCTGACGGACGGGTAGGATACATTTAGATATAAGAGTGATTACACCTCCCTAAGCACTTTAATACATATACTTTAACATTTAAAACCATACACTTCAACTTTTACAAATTTCATAACAAATTCAAGTGCTCAAGATAGGTACAAGGTTCAAATAGATGGTTAATTCAAATAAATGGGCGGGGCTAGTAATATGGTCATCAAAGAAATAAGATTACAGGCTCAAAGGGGTTAACAAAGATACATAAAAATAGGTGGGTAAAAGTATCCAACTGGCTCAACAAAGAAACGCATATATCACTTCCAAGACTGACTAAAACCTTTGCAAACACAGGGGGCAAGTTCTAGACATCAAATGCAATGCATAGAATAACCCAAAAATCTCACACATACATGGCACATGACTCACTCAGGATTAGCCTCTCAAGACACTCTAGTCAAAGCAGTTAAGCAAAGTCAAGATCATACGAATTAAGATACTTATACAAAAGTCAAAAACTGAGCCAAAGCGTCACAATAAAGCACTTACTATTATCAAAGAATAACGAAGTCAAGAGATATTGCTTCCCATTGAAATCATAGCACAAGGTTCCCTACACCTAACAAAATAAAAACTAACTACACCAGGTTCAAACAAAACCCATGGAAAAGTACCGTGGCACAAAGAAAAACTAAGGGGAAATTATTACACTACCTACAAAAGAAAATCTTTTTGTCTTTTTTCTTTCGACTTAAATCCCTCAAGAAACCTGTCAATGATATCCCTCGCGGGAAATATCGAAAATTTAAAAATTTTATGTTTTTTTTTCAATTTTTTCTACTACTCAAACTAACAAAAGCAAAAAACAATTAAGCTAACTAAAGAAAAAACTAAGACTAATATACATACAACATACAATTATCCCCCACCCCACACTTTAAGTTGTGGCATGTCCCCATGACACACAATTAAAAATCATAAGGTAGAGGAAACTTCCCCAAATCTCTAGTCGGAGTCTGAATCAAAGTCGGGCTTCTTTCCACGCGCCCGACTTAGTGTACACATCCACGCAGACAACTTTTTCTCAGCCTTCTTAGGGTATACCCCACACTTATCTTTTTCACTAACAAAATCCTTCTCTTTCACACCCTTCACCTTCCACTCAACACTCGCAGCTGGCTTCCTTTTGCACTCCATCTCTACATTCATCTCAAAAGTTACGGTCTGCTCACCCACCCTAAGCATGAGTTTCCTATCATGTATATCCAGTATAGCCCTATCCGTTGCTAAAAATAGTCTTCCTAGGATGAGGGGGACCTCCTTGTTCTCCTCCATATTCACCACTATGAAATCTACAGGAAATACGAACTTATCCACCCGCACCAAAACATCTTCTACTATCCCCTCAGGTGTTATAGTCGTTTGGTCTGCCAATTGCAAAGATATTGGCACCGACCTTATCTCTCCGATCTCCTTCTCCAATTTTTTGTAAATGGACAATGACATTAAATTAATTGAGGCCCCACAATCACATAAAGATTTATCAAAATTAATAGAGCCTAAAGAGCAAGGTATAGCAAAACTCCCTGCATCTCCACACTTTTGTGGGAGTTTATTTTGCAATGTTGCGCTACAATACTCTGTGAGCTTGACCACTGAGGTCTCTTCTATCTTCCTCTTCTTTGTAAGGATCTCCTTCAAGAATTTGGCGTAAGCTGGCATTTGCAAGAGAACTTCAGCGAATGGCAGGTTTACATTAACCTGTCTCAGCATATCTAAAAATTTCTCAAACTGCTTGTCCAGCTTTTCTCTATAGAGCTTTTGGGGAAAAGGTAGAGCAGGCATGTGCTTGCTCACATCTTCGTATTTCTCCCTTCTTGAAGTTTCCTCCTTCTTCTTTTTCTCAGCTCCCTTCTTGCCTTTCTTCTTCTCAGTCTTTTTATCATCATCTTCAATTTTCAGCTCCTTCCCACTTTTTTTCCAGGCGTAGCTTCTTTTTGAATCGGAGTGGGATCCTTCAACACTTGTCCGCTTCTCATGGTCACAACATTTACCGTTTCCTTGGGATTCTTTTCAGTATCAGCAGGAAGAGTACCTGGGATTCTCTCAGATAATATAGTTGCAATTTGTCTCGCTTGTCACTCCAAGTTACCCAAACCCGTCCCAAGTTCTTTGATAGCTGCCCTATGAGCATCTAATCTTTCATCAGTCTTGACAATGAAGGATTTCATTAGATCTTCTAACCCATACTGAATTAGTTGTTGAGGCTGAAACTCCAGCCTCTAGTGAATCACAAAACCAGGAGCTCCTTGAAATCTGGAGCTATTTTGTTGCCATCAATTTATTGTACCCCCAGGTGAACTCTATGAAAAACCGGGTGCTTCTGACCCATTGTATTGAAATTGTAATTACCCACAACATTGACTTCCTCTATTGTAGCTTGACACTCATGAGTAGGGTGTCCTCTTCCACATATGCCACATGCTGTATGAGGCTCATTATGTATTGAAGCTAAGGTTAGCTTATTTGTCACGACCCAAACCGATGGGTCGCGACGGGCACCCGGTACCTTACTTAACCGAGTACCAACATAAAATATATTTCTTATTGTAGTTTTATTGGCAAATGGGCAAAATGGGCCGTCATGGGCTAACCAGAATAAACATAGGGGAATACTCAATATAGGACGACCCAACCTGATATAAAAGCTTATACATGTGATATACGGGCCTATAAGGTTAACAAAATCATTTGTAAACTCAAAATATAGGCCAGTAAGGCCATACAAGCATTCATATATATCACATCTGTCTAAAAGCCTCTAAGAGTACACACTTAACGTAAAGGTCGGGATAGGGCCCCGCCATACCAACAATACGCGTCTAAATCATATTGATCAAACAAGCAACTCCAGAGCAAATGGAGCGCACCAACATCTTCCGCTGAGCTGATAGCTTACTTGGAGGACTCTCGACCTGTCTATCGGGACCTGCGGGCATGAAAGGCAGCATCCCCAAGCAAAAGGGACGTCAGTAAAAATAATGTACTGAGTATGTAAGGCACATAAATAAGTACATAAAAGACATGGAAGAAATATATAAAGTAAATGACTCATCCTGTAAGTCTGGATAACTCTGTAAATCATGATATACTTATAGTGTCATGCATATGCGTATGAATATCATGTCATGCATAGGTACATGTGTTCATAACATCATCAAGCCTCTGAGGGCATCCCATCATATCNTATATATATATATATATATATATACATATATATATATATATATATATATATATATATATATATATATATATATATATATATATATATATATATAACGCCATCTGTTCATGGGTCAACATGCATGTATAAATGCATGAAATGCATATGAAATACGTTAATAAAATCTCTTGGCACATCATAAGAGCATTATGCCTCTGATTAACATCATGCAATAAACTTTATCAACTAACGTATTTTCTGAGACCCATGAACAGATGATAGAATAATATGACACATGGGGAATCAAGAACATAGGAACCTCTAGTATTTCTATGAATAGAGTCACTTATGGAAGTTGTGCATTTACTCATTTCGTTTGTATCGTATGGACAACGCTAAAAGAAAGAAGGGATAGCCTTAATATATCTGGAGTAGGGAAAAATTCGTATGATATTATTGAGAAAGATTGAACTGTACTCCCTTAGAATAGCAAATATCACGCTGCTGTAGCGTTATGAAATTTTCATATGAATTCATGTTGAGAATTTGATTCCAAGAGTTATGAATTCACGTTGAGAATTTGATTCCATGAAATATGAAAATGCCAACGTTAATGTAGGAATATGAATGATGATATTTCTTAAGAATGCCAACGTTACTGTAGGAATATGAATGATGATATTTCTTAAGAATGCCAACGTTACTAACACACATCTCCATTCTCCACGATAATCATTAATGTAGATATGTCCTAAGACTTTTGGTTGTGGGCCCCACACAATAATATGACTAGGACTCTTATTGCTCTAAAATTGCCACATTTCATTATGACTTAAGAGTCATATTTTGACAATGTTCTTAGTTGCCACGTTTTGGTTTTGGGGTGGGGGGGGGGGGGTTTAATCTTTATCCCCCAATTTATTAGTTAACTAGGTAATGACCCATTACTCGATAATTAATCAACTACATACTTAATGAAAAATTATCTCAAATTACTTAGAATACTACTCATTTTTAACATACCTTATAAACCTTACTATCATGTCCATATGGTACCTTGTATGGTACTAGTCCATAAATACCGGGTATTATTGCTCAGCTCGTATTTTATCCCAACATGCCAAACTTGGACGAAAATTTATTTTCCTTGACTTGCTTCCCCTCTGACCTTCACGAATTTACTCATTTTCTTTAATTCGTGTACCTTTTATCCTTCATGGCACTTACTTATCGCTTGTTATAAATAGCATAAATACGTTAACCTAAAGATAATCTCATCCCTGAGTCTACGTCGATTAACTGAAGACGAAATTTTTAACGTACAAAAATGCGAGATGTAACACGTAACATCTCATTTTCGTTCTTATGTCAATTTACTTGTGGCGTACTTCCACGTATGAAAACATGGGGTGTAATATTATTTCTTTTGCCATGGCATCAAGCTGTACCTGCACAGATGTGTTAGCATAACCTGGTGAACACTAGTTGATCTTCTTCTTTTAGCAATCTTTGAGTGCCACTGATTTGCATCTTCATATAACTCATCTAGAATAGTGACTATCTCCTCTGGAGTCTTCTTCATTAAAGGACCTCCAGTTGCATTGCTCAATGTTCTGCGTGAGGTTGGTGTCAAACCATCGCAAAAGTTCTGGAGTTGCATCCAGAGTTCAATTCCAATGTGTTGACACTTTCGCACAATCTCTTTAAACCTCTCCCATGCTTTAAACACAGTCTCAGTCTCATTCTGGCAGAAGTTACTGATTTCTCTTCTAAACTTGCCCATTTTAACTGAGGAGAAATATTTAGCAAGAAACTTTGAGGTCATCTCCTCCCACTTCTAATTGATCCACGGGCAAAGCTTTGAAGCCAGTGCTTTGCATCATCTTTCAGAGTGAAGGGGAATTCCCTTAAGTACACTGCATCTTTTGACACACAATTGTATTTAAAGGTGTTCATGATCTCCTCGAAGTCCATTAGATGATTTTTTGGATCTTCGTTCATCTTTTCACTGAAGACACGATTGTTTTGGAGGGTTTGAAGCAACCCTTGCTTCAGCTCAAAATTATTGGCTGCAACTGGAGGTGGTCTCGCACTTGATTAACCTTGGTTGTAGACCGGTCTAGCATAATCACCAAGTGGTCTCCCTTGGCCGAGAGCTATGTTTCCGAACTGATCTGCAGCCAAGGGCTGATTTTGAGCCATTCTTAGAGCCCTCTCCTCCTCATAAGCAATTTGTTCATCTCTAAGTGTTGCTTCTTAAGCATCTCTTGCAACTTTCTCTCTGAGTTGGGATGCCTCTCTCGCAGCCAAATCAACATTATCATTATCTCCCGCCATCTTTTCTTTGGTTGCCCAACCGTTTCTGTATTCTCGAGAATATTTATTTCCTTCCTCAACTGTTGTAGATGTTTTGTCGATTTCTGGTTTGTATTGTTGTAATTCCTTGCCAGAAGACCGTGTCACGCACCAATCTAACCTTTAGCCTGCGCACAGTCAAAGAACACCAAGCATAAAAAGAGAAAATAAAATAAAAAGAAAAATTCCTGAATTATCACTATGTCACACCTCTTTTTTTCACTTACACCTCCGAAAGGGGTATAATAAAGAAAGTTATTTCCAACTTGAAGTGACAATCGAAACGGGATTATTATTAAAGATTCAGAGTCGCCACTTGGGAGATTTATGGTGTCCCAAGTCACCGGTTTAGAATCCCGAATCGAGGAAAAGAATGACTCTGTTTAACAGTCCGCGAACCAGAAATCCGAGATAAGGAATTCTGTTAACCCGGGAGAAGGTGTTAGGCATTCCCGGGTTCCGTGGTTCTAGCACGGTCGCTCAACTGTCATATTCGGCTTAATTATCTGATTTTAATACATGTTTTAACTTATGCTTTTTAACTTTGAACCGCTTTTATTATTATTATTTTAAGAGAATTGCAACGTCGTGAAAACACGTCTCGAACCGCGTCACATAAATGCACCCGCGATTTTTGATACATTTCGACTTTGTTGGGATTTGGATTTGGGTCACATAAATGTGCACCCGTATTTAGCAAGGTGAAATTATTCAAAATACGCGCCTAAAGTAGCTAACGTATTATTCTCTTTGGGGAAAGCCGTGAAATTCGCTGAACGGCCCATCCCGAATTCTAAGTATTTTAATGTATACATTTGCTGAGGGCCCCGCAATTTATGTGTTTTGGTTTAGCGAGGCTCATCTCATTTATTATTTAAAGGTCCGACCTAAAGTGAACTAGGATTTTCTATTGGATTTGTCTCTAAAAGGGCCTAGTTAATTAGCATTATTAATTACCATTAAAAGTGATCAAGGAAAATGGGCCTCCAGTTCAAGTCCACACTTGAACAAAAGGAAATACCTCTTAGCTCAAGTGTGCTACTTAACACAAAGGCCCAAAAACCTATGATTAAATCATTCAAAAGCCAAACCTTTAACAAGTAAAAATGGGAGTTTTTAACAAATTATGAGAAGCAGCCCCATAGGAGGGAATTGACATATCAATGTTGTTCAAAACAGGCCCAGATTTTGATTGTGCAAAGTTGGGCGGCCTGGGCCTGTGATAAGCCCAAATATCTGATGCCAATTTTATTTTGGTCTTGTTAGCACTCCACGGGCAGCTACACATATTGACTCAAATCAAAAACCCCATCAGCCAAACGTTGGGCCTAATATAGGAGTTAGCTAATTTTTGAAGTTGATTTTGTTTGATAATGGCTCAGATTGACGAAGCACAATCAATTGGACTAGTGATCTAACATATTATTCCATGTTATTCCAATTTAATTCTCAGATTCATATGATATCATATTTGACCTTCTGTTAACCGCTCATGACAATCAAATATCTAATTATTGATTACAAATGGAAGTATATGACCTCAAAGGCACTTCTACATTCAGAACATTTCAAATCCAAACCATCACAAGGAAGTGACTTGTATTATATTAAGGCTCAAGTTAGACTAATGATCACCGATTCAATAACCTCAAACAATCCAACTACTGTTATAAACCAAAGCTAATCTATACTAGATAATTGCTCATCAATTGACATCTAACTATGGACATGCGATAATCCAGACTTATAGGGACTTGAATATCCAATGTCAACTAAACTAACTCTACTCAAACACACACTGAAGTTCAACATAATCCTAAATAATTCGAACTAGCAATAAAAATCCATTAACAGTCCATTAACAGTCCATTAACAGTCCTGATTGTTCAAGTCTAATAAGAATATTAACACATTCATGAACACTACACAAAATATAAACTGTCTAACAGCAAGCTTATAACAAAGTCGTGCAGCAGGTTTTATTTCATCTTCAATTGGGTATTCATATGGCTTCAGAGTCAAATATGTACTGATTTTAGGTCTTCACATGGCTAACCTTGAATTTCGATTTCCAATTAATGTTGCATTCAAATCGAGCACTTGAAATCCCCAAAATAGGTCGAACTTATGAACTCTAGATCCGGAATTGACAGAGTTTTGCTTGGATTTGAAAGACTTTGGCTTGGAATTCAGGATGAGGGAGTCAGGGAGATTGTGGGGTGTAATTTTGACCGGATTTGGAAGAAGTAGGGTTTTGGCCGGATTTTCAAATGAAGATTCGGAAAGACTTGCGACGATTCGAGGGACAAGGTTTGGATATTTGAGTTGAGGAGATTGAGGAGGTCCTAGGGTGTTAATTTGGGACCGGTTTATGGTGGCGCCGCCGTAGGCAGCGGAGACGGCGACTAGTATTTTAAAGATTCGAGGGGTTCCAGTGGTATTTGAGGGGAGAGACTAACGGATTCATGATACGGGGAGGAAGGGGGGACTCTGGTGTGATTTTGGGTGTTATTTGAGTGGTTTCCGTCGTCGCCGCCGGTGAGTTTCATCGGAGCAAAATAGGGCGACGCCTCTAGGGTTTTGAGAGTGGTGTGTTCTGAGAGATGAGAGATGGGGGGTGGGGGGGGGGGGGCGATTCAGACAATTATATGTCAAAAAATATCAATTCCTGACCGTTAGATCAAACAACCTAGACGACCAGGATTGATTGTCGTGGAAACGACGTCGTTTGAGTTCTAAGGCTGGACCGGATCGAGAGCCTTTGGGCTGGGGACCGGATTTGGGGTTTTTTGGGCGTTTGGGCTGGGATTGGTTTGGAAGGGGTTTGGGCTTGATTGCCTGAACAAAAACGGCCCAATGCTGGCCAGCCCTTTGCTTCTTTATTTTAGTTTCTTTTTTATTTGTTTTCCTTCTTTTTTTTTTTCGTATTTTATTTACTTATTTGTTTTCATTTTGTATTTTATGTTTTTTTTTAACTTTATTAAAATGCAAAATCAAAGACCCACTTTGTTTTCAAAATTAAACTAATTAATTCCTAAAACTCTATTAAATCCTATTTAAAAGCAAACCCACGATAAATTCAACAATTAACAATTAAAAATGCAAAAAATGGACTATTTTTATTATTTTCTTTAAATTTTTTCTAAACACAGCATAATCCTAAGATATGAAATTAGATCCTAAATGCAAATGTCATGTGTATATTTTTATAGAATGCAAATAATAACACAAAACTCACAAAAGTGTAAAATAATGGAAAAATTATTTGTTTGAATTTTTGGGAGTAATTCATATATGGCAAAAATCACGTGCTCACAGCTGCCCCTCTTTGCCCGGAAACACGAAGTGTTTTCGTGCAAAGATAAGTGAGCGGAAACGAGCAATTTTTGCCCGTTCGAATACTCCGTGTGAAGCATTTTTGAAAACCGTCTGACCGAACCCTGCTTCAAAGGTTGCCTACATATCCTTGGCTAAAAAGGAATCAGGTCAGTGTAGTTCGGGAAGGTTTGGTAGCTGGGACTACCAGGAGCTGTGATTTCACTGCTGTTGCTGCTGCAACTGCTCGCTGACCTCCTTATTACACCGTGTAAAAATAAAAAGAAGCTAGCCTAAGCTATGATCTATGAATTACAAGAATAGTCATATCTATGTCTTCTAACTTGCTCTTTGTGTTGCCTTGAACTTGTATTCTTCCACTGGAATTCTTGCGTTGTTGCCTTGTATTGTGATTGGAGATGTTTCGCCATTCCTCCGAGTGATGCTTGACCTCTAAGATTTGAAATATATGCCTCCATTCTCCAGGCGGGCTCCTGATTGCTGACGTTTGAAAAGTATTCCCTTGTTCTCCAGGAGGGCTCCTGACTGCAACGCTTGAAAAGTATTCCCTTGTTCTCCAGGTTGTCTCCTGACTGCAACAAAAACAAGCAAAGAAAATTTTCTGCCCTAGTTTGGTGGCTGGGTACAGCATGTTATCAAATATAAAAAATTGAAAGCTAAATTTGAATTGTACTTCCCTTGTTCTCCAGGTGGGCTCCTGACTGCTGAAACTGGAAAAGTATTCCCTTGTTCTCCAGGTGGGCTCCTGACTGCTGAACTTGAAACGTATTCCCTTGTTCTCCAGGTGGGCTCCTGACTGCAACAAAACAAGCAAAGAAAATTTTTTGCCCCAGTTTGGTGGCTGGGCACAGATGTGAGTGTTAAATTGAATTATTCTACCAAGAATGTGAAAGCTAAGTCCTATTATCCAGGGAGGTCCTGATAACTCCTAACAATTACGAACCTAAGTTATATCTTCTAAAGGTATTACTCCCACTACATTTGTTGTCTAAAAGGTCTTAAACTACTTCCCATTATCCAGGCGGGTCCTGACAACTTCTAGTTAAAAGATAGTTTTAACCTAAGTTATATCTACTGAAGGTACGACTCCCACTATATCTT